>NC_020762.1:0-16744 GCF_020615455.1 Coregonus clupeaformis | reverse complement strand
ATATATTTTAATCAGAAGTGGCCTTTATGATAGGGTTGTCGGTGCCAAAGTTTGTTAAGTATAATAAAAATTTTATTAATGTATACTTTAATTAAGGGGCGGTTTTGATAATAGGATTGTCGGTGCCAAAGTTTGTAAGTAACAAAAGTTTATTAATGTATAATAAAAAGTTTTAGTGTATACTTTTAACTGGGGGGGGGGGCTTTGATAATAGGATTGTCGGTGCCAAAGTTTATTAATGTATGGTTTGATGGGTAATAGCGCTATCGAGACTTCCTGGTTTTGGGGTTTGACCAGGAATAATAAGGATCGCTCAGCGTAGGGGGGTAGGGGGGTTTAGCCGCGCAAAAGCCGGGGAGATCTTAGGTATCTGTGAGGAAAGAAACTGACCTTATGCACTTGATATCAATTATGCAATTCTTTATAGAATATCATTCCGCCATTATTATTGGGTCCGCTGGAGACCAAGATCTAGTTCGACCTTGTTAGACTTCTCGGTGTGCACTTGTATATGCAAGCTGAAAGGAAAAAAAAAAAAAGGAGAACCCTATGCATATAAGAGAACGCCCGGCTAGGTGGGTAACGAACAGTAAGATTGACACCATTAACCAGATGCATTACATTCGGCTTTCAGGGGGTGGTTTCTTAAGGATAGCCCATGAAATAGGAACCAGATGCAAGTAATAATTCACGAGATGCTACCTAATACGATATCTGCCCCTGACCATCATTAAGAGTATGCCTACTGATAAATCGTTGGTCGGTTCTTACTACATTAAACGGGACCGATGCTGAAATTTGGTGGGTAAAGACGGAGCCCGTGTTAGTTGGAGGTTTGTTGTTTAGCAATTAATCAGGTTAGAACGGTTCCGTTGGTGATTATCCGAGTCTTGCTTAATGTAAACCTTGGAACGGTACTGATGTATGAGGGCTTAAAATCACTTATGTTGATAATACATAGGATGTACTACCTGCGTGCAATAATAATATATGGGTCAGTACATAATATGCAATATTATACATAGTGGTGTAATATACACACACTGTATGGGGACATATGATTTACCATGTACACTGCGGCGTCAGAGGGTAGTTTAATTTAGAATCTTAGCTTTGGGAGTTAAGGGTGGGAGTTAAAATCTCCTCTCTCTGAGCACTAGGGAGGGGTTTAACCTCCGGCCTCCGGATTACAAGACCGGCGCTCTTACACTGAGCTACTAGGGCAGGCTCATTCGAGGGCTTTATTCTCAGCTCATCCGGCTAAGGGGGCCAAGACTAGGAAGATGGTGAAGTAGATAACTGAGGCGACTTGGCCAATGATAATGAAGGGGTGTTCTACAGGTATACCGCCAATTCAGGTGAGGATGAGTATGTCTGCTACTAGGGTTCAGAATAAGAATTGCGTAAGGGGTCGGAAGGTTAGTCCTCGCTGCTTAGAGGTATGTAGAATGGGGACGACTATGAGCACGAGGATAGAGAATAGCAGGGCGAGGACCCCGCCTAGCTTGTTGGGGATTGATCGTAGGATTGCGTAGGCGAAGAGGAAATATCATTCAGGCTTGATGTGGGGCGGGGTGACTAGTGGGTTGGCCGGTGTAAAATTATCTGGGTCTCCCAAGAGGTTGGGCGCAAATAGTGCCAAGGATGTTAGTCCTAGTAGTATAGCCACAAATCCCAATAGGTCTTTGTATGAGAAGTAGGGGTGGAATGAGATTTTATCGGCATCAGAGTTGATCCCTGCTGGGTTGTTAGACCCTGTTTCATGAAGGAAGAGGAGATGGATGACTGTTGCAGCTGCAATAACAAAGGGGAATAAGAAGTGAAAGGCAAAAAATCGTGTTAGGGTGGCATTATCTACGGAAAACCCACCTCAGATTCACTGCACAAGGGCGCCCCCTACGTAGGGCACGGCAGAAAGGAGGTTTGTGATGACTGTTGCACCTCAGAAGGATATTTGTCCTCATGGAAGAACGTAGCCCACGAAGGCAGTTATTATTGTGAGGAGTAGAAGGACAACCCCAATATTTCAGGTTTCTTTGTACAGGTAGGAGCCATAGTAAAGTCCTCGGGCAATGTGTATATAAATGCAGATAAAGAAGAAAGATGCTCCATTGGCGTGAATATTTCGGATAAGTCAGCCGTAGCTGACATCTCGGCAAATATGGCATACGGAGGAGAAGGCTGTTGAGATGTCAGAAGTGTAGTGCATGGCCAGGAAAAGTCCTGTGAGAATTTGGGTGGCTAAACATAAGCCCAGAAGTGAGCCAAAGTTTCATCACACTGAGATGTTTGAGGGCGCTGGAAGATCGACTAGTGCGTCATTAGCAATCTTTAGGAGGGGGTGGGTTTTTCGGAGGTTAGCCATTAGGTTCTTGTAGTTGAATAACAACGGTGGTTTTTCAAGTCATTAGTTTCGGTTAGAGTCCGAGCAGGAATTATGACTTATCTTGTGTCTTTATTTCTATTGGGGTTGGTTTTGGGTCTTGTAGCTGTTGCATCAAATCCTGCTCCCTACTTTGCTGCCCTGGGGTTGGTAGTGGCAGCGGGCGTGGGTTGTGGTGTTTTGGTGGGGCATGGGGGGTCGTTCTTGTCTTTAGTACTATTCTTGATTTACTTGGGGGGGATACTTGTAGTGTTTGCTTACTCAGCTGCTTTAGCTGCCGAGCCGTTCCCTGAGTCTTGGGGTGATCGTTCAGTTTTAGGTTATGTGGTGGCTTATGTGGTGGGGGTGGCTCTGGTGGCGGGTTGATTTTGGGGTGGGTGATACGAGACTTCATGAGTTGCGGTGGATGAGTTTAAGGAGTTTTCTGTTGTGCGAGGGGATACAAGCGGGGTGGCCCTAATATACTCTTCCGGTGGGGGGTTGTTGGTGGTGTGTGCATGGGTTCTCTTGCTAACACTATTTGTGGTACTAGAGTTGACTCGGGGTCTCAGTCGGGGAGCCCTTCGGGCAGTTTAGGTTGAGGTTAATAAGACAGCCAGGGTTGTTGAAAGGAAGAATAGGGTGAGGTATGTTTTAATCATCCCTTGTTGCATGTTGCTGGTTGTTGTAATTATGGGCAGATGGGTGGATACAACTCCTTTTGGTCCAATCTTTTCAAACCATGTTTGATCTACTATTTGGCTGGCAATGGCCTGACCGAGGGTTAGGTTAAGCTTGGGGGCTAGTCGGTGGACAATGGCGGGGAAAAAGCCTAATATGTTGGAGAAGTTGTGTGTAACAAGGTTGGGTGTGGTCTTAAACTGCTTGCTGGTCAAGGACGCAAGTTCTAGTGCAACAAGAAGACCTAAAATAGTGACCAGGAGGGCGGCTAGCTTTAGGGCGGGGGGTATTGTTATAACGGGGGTTTTAGAGGGGAGGAAGTTCGAGGTGATCAGAAGGCCTGCAACAATGCTTCCTCAGGCTAATCGCTTGATCGGGTTAATGACGGAGGGGTTATTTTCATTAATTGGTGAGATGGCTGTAAAACGAGGGTGCCCCATAGATACGAAAAACACAACCCGGAGGCTGTATACGGCTGTAAAAGAGGTGGCCAGTAGGGTAAGGGTTAGGGCTCAGGCGTTGAGGTGAGATGTATTCAAGGCTTCAATAATAGCATCTTTGGAGAAGAATCCTGCCAAGAAGGGAGTGCCGGTAAGTGCGAGGCTACCAATTGTAAGGCAGGAAGAGGTGAGGGGGGTGAGGTTGTGTATACCCCCCATTTTTCGGATGTCCTGTTCATCGTTTAGGCTGTGAATGATTGATCCCGAACACAGGAGTAGTATGGCTTTAAAGAAGGCGTGGGTACAGATGTGAGGAAAGGCCAGCTGTGGCTGGTTAAGTCCGATGGTGACCATTATCAGTCCTAGTTGACTGGATGTGGAGAATGCGACGATTTTCTTGATGTCGTTTTGTGTCAGGGCGCAAGTAGCGGTGAATAGCGTGGTTAGGGCACCAAGGCATAAGCAGGTGGTAAGGGCCGTTTGGTTATTCTCCATAAGGGGGTGGAGTCGGATTAGCAGGAAAATGCCTGCAACAACCATGGTGCTAGAGTGCAGCAGGGCAGATACCGGCGTAGGACCTTCCATCGCGGAAGGGAGCCAGGGATGAAGTCCAAATTGTGCTGATTTGCCAGTGGCGGCTAAGATGAGGCCTATTAGTGGGAGTGTTAGGTCAAGGTCTTTTGATGAGGCGAATATTTGTTGAATTTCTCAAGAGTTGAGGTTTGTTGCAAATCAAGCCATGCTTAAGATAAGCCCAATATCTCCGACTCGGTTATACACAACGGCCTGTATGGCAGCTGTGTTGGCATCGGCTCGGCCGTATCATCACCCGATAAGGAGGAATGATATGATACCAACACCCTCTCAGCCGATAAACAGTTGGAACATATTGTTAGCAGTCACTAGAACGATTATGGCTACCAAAAACAGGAGGAGGTATTTAAAGAATCGGTTCATGTTGGGATCAGCGTGTATATATCATGATGCAAACTCAAGAATTGATCAGGTTACATAGAGGGCAATAGGGGTGAAGATGATGGAGTAGTGGTCAAATTTAAAGCTGAGGTTTACATCAAAGGTTGAGGTGTTCATTCATTGCCAGTTGGTAACAATTGTCTCCGTCCCCTGGTCAAGAAAAATGAATAGGGGGAGTAGGCTTACCAGGAAAGCCATCTTGACGGAAGTCTTAACGTGGGTAAGGGCTCAGTTTCCGGGTCGTTGGTTGGGGTCTAGGGTGGTCAAAAGGGGATAAATGAGAAGTGCCAAGATCATTAGAAGGGTTGAGCTTAAGATGAGTGTGGTTGGGTGCATAGCTGCTACTTGGAGTTGCACCAAGAGTCTTTGGTTCCTAAGACCAACGGATGAGCTATTATCCTTTAGAAGCACGAGTGAACCACGGAGTTTAACCGAGGGGGTAGAAGATTAGCAGTCCCTACTGTCAACAGACTTCTCTCGGTGGATAAGAGGGCTTTAACCTCTGTCTTTAGAATCACAATCTAATGCTTTAGTTAAACTATATCTACAGAAACACCAGCCTCATATGAGTTCCGGTTTTAGGATTAGGAGGATGATGGGGATAAGATGTAGGGTGATAAGCAGGTGCTCACGGGTGTGGGTGGGTTCAAGGGCAATAATATGAGAAGGTAGGGGCCCTCGTTGGGTTATTAGGAATAAATAGAGGGAATAGCTGGCTGTAATCAGCGTTCCGACTCCTGTGAGGAGAAGAGTTCAGTGTGATCAGTTAAACATGGTGGTGATGATTATTAGTTCCCCCATTAGATTAGGAAGAGGTGGGAGGGCTAGGTTGGCTAAACTGGCTACAAATCACCAGGTGGTTATTAGAGGGAGAATTATTTGTATCCCTCGGGCTAGAAGTATGGTCCGGCTGTGTGTTCGTTCGTAGCTTGTATTTGCTAGGCAGAATAGTGCTGAAGAGGCAAGTCCGTGTGCAATTATAAGGATAATTGCGCCAGTAAATCCCCAGGGTGTTTGAACTAGAATGCCCCCTGCGACCAATCCTATATGTCCTACGGAGGAGTAAGCGATCAGTGACTTCAGGTCCGTTTGACGGAGGCAAATGGATCCGGTTATAATAATACCTCAGAGGGCTAGGACAATGAATGGATATGCTAGTTCCTTGGTTAGGGGGTCTAGCATAATTATTATTCGTATTATGCCGTATCCGCCCAGCTTAAGAAGGACGGCAGCTAGGACCATAGAGCCTGCGATTGGGGCTTCTACATGGGCTTTGGGGAGTCAAAGGTGGACGCCGTATAGGGGTATTTTTACAAGAAAGGCCAGGAGACAGGCAGCTCACCATAGCTTATCCCCTCATGTTAGAAGGTGGAGGGGCTGTGTATATTGCAGTGTCAGCATGGATAGTGTCCCATTGTCATTTTGTAGGAGGAGGAGGGCTACAAGGAGGGGCAGGGAGCCGGCTAAGGTGTAGAATAAGAAGTAGGTGCCAGCACTGAGGCGTTCTGTCTGGTTGCCCCACCGGGTGATGATGATTAGAGTTGGAAGAAGTGTGGCTTCAAATATGATATAAAACATAATGATCTCTGTGGCACCAAATGCTAAGATTAAGAATATCTGAAGAGAGACTAAGAGAGAGATGTAGGTCCGTTGGCGACTAAGGGGCTCTGGGTTGATGTGGTTCTGACTTGCGAGGATTATTAAGGGAAGTAGTCAGCAGGTTAATACTAGGAGGGGCGTCGACAAGGGGTCTGTGGCTAAATAAAGGTTGGAGGAGGTTCAGCCGGTTTCTGATGACCACTTGAGCCAGGATAAGCTCGCTAGTGCAATAAGTAGGCTTTGGGCAGTTGATGTTGCTCATAATCACTTTGCAGGACTAAGCCAGATTGTGGGAAATAGCATTAGTGTTGGGATGAGAATTTTTAACATTGGAGAAGGTTGAGGCTTTGGAGGCGGTCCGTACCGTGTGTCCGTGCAGTTGCTACTAGTAGGGCCAGGCCTGCGCTGGCTTCACAGGCTGAGAAGGCTAGCAACAGCATAGGGGCTACCGAATAACCGGTTGCTTCTATTTGAAGTGCCCAGAGGGATAGGGCAATAAATAGAGAGAGTATTATTCCTTCTAGGCAAAGAAGGGCTGAGAGAAGGTGGGTGCGGTGGAATGCGAGTCCTATCAGTCCTAGAACAAAGGCTGAGGTAAAGCTGAAGTGTACTGGTGTCATAAGGCGGTCATGGACTTAAACCATGGTCTTTTGAGCCGAAATCAAGGGTCTTATTTTTGGACTAACTGCCTATTCAGCCCATTCTAGGCCTCCTTGGGTTCACTCGTAAATCAAGCCAAGGGTGAGTAAGGCAAGGACGGCGGCGGATCAAGCAAGTGTTAGGGTGGGGGTGTCTAGTTGGTCTCCTCATGGGAGGGGTAGAAGAAGGGCGATCTCTAGGTCAAATAAAAGAAATAAAATGGCGATAAGGAAAAAGCGCAGGGAAAAAGGTAGTCGGGCAGATCCTAGGGGGTCAAATCCGCATTCATAGGGGGACAGTTTCTCTGCATCCGGTGTGATCTGTGGTAGTCAGAAAGAAACAGTAGCCAGTACTATGGATAGTGCGATGGTGATGGTAACAATTGTCGTGATTAAGTTCATTATCTTTCCTTGGGTTTTAACCAAGACCGGGTGATTGGAAGTCACTTATACGCATTAATACTAGAAAGACTATGAGCCTCATCAGTAGATAGAGACGTAAAGGAATAGTCAGACTACGTCCACAAAGTGTCAATATCAGGCGGCAGCTTCAAAGCCAAAGTGATGTTCTGATGTAAAGTGGTATTGAATCTGTCGAAGCAGACAGACGGCTAGGAAGGTGGAGCCAATAATTACGTGTAGGCCGTGGAAGCCTGTGGCTACAAAGAAAGTGGAGCCATATACGCCGTCAGCGATTGTGAAGGGCGCTTCGTAGTACTCCATACCTTGGAGAAAGGTGAAGTAAAATCCCAGTAAAATAGTTAGGGTAAGAGATTGGATGGCCTGTTTTCGTTCACCTTCCATAATGCTGTGGTGGGCTCATGTAACGGTAACACCAGATGCTAGGAGGACTGCGGTGTTCAGTAGCGGGACTTCAAAGGGGTCAAGAGTAATAATGCCCGTGGGGGGTCAGCAGCCCCCTAGTTCGGGTGTGGGGGCAAGACTAGAATGATAGAAGGCTCAAAAGAAACCCAAGAAAAAGAATACCTCGGAGGTGATAAATAGAACTATGCCGTAGCGTAGGCCTTTTTGGACGGGGGGCGTGTGGTGTCCTTGGAATGTGCCCTCTCGAATAATATCTCGTCATCATTGGTATATAGTGAGAAGTATAAGAATATTTCCTATAGCTAGGAGTGTGAGCGAGTGGAAGTGGAATCAGACTGCAGTGCCTGATGTGAGTAAAAGGGCGGCAATTGCGCCGGTTAGGGGTCAGGGGCTTGGATCGACCATGTGGTATGCGTGTGCTTGGTGTGCCATTAGACGTTTTCTTGTAGGTAAAGGCTTAATAGGAGGACGAAGACGTAGGCTTGAATTATGGCAACGGCGATCTCAAGAAGGGTAAGCAGGAATAGGACAATAGCAGTAAGGATTGCCACTGTTGGCATCAGGGGTAGAAGAACAAAGGCTGCTGTTGCAATTAGTTGAATTAGAAGGTGGCCTGCCGTAAGGTTGGCTGTAAGCCGTACGCCTAGAGCAAGGGGGCGGATGAAGAGGCTAATTGTTTCGATGATGATAAGAACCGGGATAAGTGGGACAGGGGTTCCTTCAGGTAAGAGGTGTCCCAGGGCGGCAGTTGGTTGGTTTCGTATGCCGATAATTACTGTTGCAAGTCATAGTGGGACTGCAAGGCCCATATTTAGGGAGAGCTGCGTGGTCGGGGTGAAGGTGTATGGAAGAAGGCCTAATATATTCAGGGTGATTAGGAATAGTATTAAAGAGGTCAGCATTACTGCTCACTTATGGCCTCCTAGGTTCAAGGGGAGAAGAAGCTGTTGGGTGAATCGGTTGATAAACCATCCTTGTAATGTGATAAGGCGGTTGTTTAGTCACCGGGCAGAGGGGGTTGGGAAGAGAATTCATGGGAGGGTTAGTGCTACAGCAATGAGTGGGATGCCCAGGTATGTGGGGCTTATAAATTGGTCAAAGAAGCTTAGTGTCATGGTCAGTTTCAGGGTTCAGGTTTAGCTTTTTCAGTGCTTTGTGAGGTAGGCTCATTTGTGAAGGTGTGGCCAAGGACTTTGGGGGGAATAACAGTTAGGAAAACCAGTCACGAGAATACCAAGATGGCAAATCAGGGGGCGGGGTTGAGTTGGGGCATGTCACTAGGGGTGGTTGGGGGCCACCAATCTTTAGCTTAAAAGGCTAACGCTATTCCCTATTTAGCTTCTTAGTGAGGCATCTTCAAGTATTATAGTGGATCATTTCTCGAAGTGTTCAAGGGGCACTGCTTCGACAACGATGGGCATGAAGCTGTGGTTAGCACCGCAAATTTCAGAACACTGTCCGTAGAACACCCCGGGTCGAGAGGCAATAAAGGCTGTTTGATTTAAACGTCCGGGGACGGCGTCTATTTTTACACCTAAAGAAGGGACAGCTCAGGAATGAAGGACATCTTCAGCTGAGATTAGAACTCGGATTGGAGATTCCACGGGGACCACTATTCGGTGGTCTGCTTCTAACAGGCGAAATTGCCCGGGGATTAGGTCTTGGGTGGGGATTATGTAGGAGTCAAAGCCCAGGTCCTCATAGTCAGTGTATTCGTAACTTCAGTATCACTGGTGTCCCATTGCTTTGATGGTAAGGTGGGGGTCATTAATTTCGTCTATAAGATAGAGAATTCGGAGGGAGGGGAGAGCGATAAGAATAAGAATAACTGCTGGAAGGATAGTTCAAACGATCTCAATTTCTTGAGAATCGAGGATATATTTGTTAGTAAGTTTAGTAGAGACTATTGCTACGATGATATAAAGCACTAGTGTGCTGATAAGAAGAACAATCATAAGAGCATGGTCGTGGAAGTGAAGAAGTTCTTCTATTACAGGTGAGGCCGCGTCTTGGAATCCTAGTTGTGAGGGATGTGCCATTGTAGCTAAGTGCTCAAGACACGCGGGGTTTTAACCCACAATTCTGCCTTGACAAGGCAGTGTAATATACTAGTTTTACTAGTGTCTTATGGAAGAAAGTGGCAGAGTGGTTATGCGGTTGGCTTGAAACCAGCACATGGGGGTTCAATTCCTCCCTTTCTCGTTAGGCTGCTTGTACTTGTACAAACGCCGGTTCCTCGAATGTGTGATAGGGCGGAGGACACCCGTGCAGTCATTCTACGTTTGTTGAGGTCAGCTCAATTGATGCGACCTCCCGTTTGGCGGCAAAGGCTTCTCAAAGGATAAATAAGAATATAATTACAGCAACGAGGGAGATGAGGGACCCGATTGAAGAGACAGTGTTTCAGAGTGTGTAGGCATCGGGGTAATCAGAGTACCGTCGTGGTATTCCCGCAAGGCCTAGGAAATGTTGGGGGAAGAAGGTTAAATTTACGCCAATAAACATAATTCCAAAGTGGATTTTAGTTCATGTGCTGTGAAGAGTATATCCGGTGAATAGGGGGAATCAGTGCACGAAAGCGCCTATAATGGCGAAAACAGCTCCTATTGATAGAACGTAGTGGAAGTGGGCGACTACGTAGTAGGTGTCATGAAGGACGATATCCAGGGAGGAATTTGCTAGGACAATGCCTGTCAGTCCTCCCACTGTAAATAGGAAAATAAACCCCAGGGCCCAAAGAAGTGGCGTCTCTCATTTGATTGAACCGCCATGCAATGTGGCTAACCAGCTAAACACTTTTACGCCCGTAGGAATGGCAATGATCATAGTGGCAGATGTAAAGTAGGCACGAGTGTCAACATCCATCCCGACAGTAAACATATGGTGGGCCCAGACGATAAAGCCTAGGAGCCCAATGGCTATCATAGCTCAGACTATTCCCATATACCCGAAGGGTTCTTTCTTGCCGGAGTAGTATGCAACAATGTGGGAGATCATACCAAAACCGGGGAGAATTAGAATGTAGACTTCCGGATGACCAAAGAATCAGAAGAGGTGTTGATACAGGATTGGATCTCCCCCGCCCGCTGGGTCAAAGAAAGTGGTGTTCAGATTCCGGTCTGTGAGTAGCATGGTAATACCTGCTGCTAGGACAGGAAGGGAAAGCAGTAGAAGGACTGCGGTAATTAAGACGGCCCAGACAAAAAGAGGGGTTTGATACTGGGAAATAGCTGGGGGTTTCATATTAATAATGGTTGTAATAAAATTAACGGCCCCCAAGATAGAGGAAATACCAGCTAAGTGGAGGGAGAAAATAGTTAAATCGACGGAGGCTCCTGCGTGGGCGAGGTTGCCTGCCAGAGGGGGGTAGACTGTTCATCCTGTGCCGGCACCGGCTTCAACTCCGGACGAGGCCAGGAGAAGGAGAAAGGAGGGGGGAAGGAGCCAAAAGCTCATATTATTCATTCGGGGAAATGCCATGTCGGGGGCCCCGATTATAAGTGGGATTAATCAGTTTCCAAAGCCTCCAATCATAATTGGCATAACTATAAAGAAAATCATAACGAAGGCGTGGGCCGTGACGATTACATTATAAATCTGATCATCCCCCAGAAGAGCCCCGGGTTGGCTTAGTTCCGCTCGGATTAAAAGGCTTAGGGCTGTGCCGACTATTCCGGCTCAGGCACCAAATACTAAATAAAGGGTGCCAATGTCTTTGTGGTTGGTTGAGAAAAATCATCGTGTGATTGCCACAGGTAAGGTGGCTGAGAGTTAAGCGGTGGATTGTAACCCCACGAACAGAGGTTTAAACCCTCTCCTTATCAAGCCTTGTGGTGTACTTACATGTCAGATTGCAAACCTGAAGAAGTAGGCTAACAGCCTACCGGGGCTTTCCCCCGCCTCGCCACCCCGGTGGCGGGGGAAAGTAGGTGGATGCTCGCTGGATAGAGCGCTTAGCTGTTAACTAAGAGTTTGTAGGATCGAGGCCTTCCCACCTAGAAAGGCTTTAGCTTAATTAAAGTGTCTGGGTTGCATTCAGAAGATGTGGGATAGAGTCCCGCAAGTCTTAACAAGGGCTGGGAGATTCTCACTCCCGCTTAGAACTTTGAAGGTTCTTGGTCTTAGTACTATCCTAAGCCCTTGTTATAAGTTTAGTAAGGCAGCTATGGCTGGGGTAAGGGGAAGTAGGCCTAGGGCTAACATAGTGACAAGCGATAGTGGTAGGGTGATATGGGTAAAGTCCAGTCGTCAGGGGGTAGTGGCGGCGAGGGTGTTGGGTCAGATAGTTAAGGTTATGGCATAACATAGTCGTAGGTAGAAGTATAGGCTGAGAAGGGCTGTCATGGCAGCTAGTGTGGCGGATATTGGTAGCCCTTGCTTTGTCAGTTCTTGTAGAATTAGTCACTTAGGTATAAATCCTGAGAGAGGCGGGAGGCCTCCAAGTGATAGAAGGACTAGGATGGCTAGTGCGGCCAGGGCTGGTGCTTTAGTTCAGGAGATTGCAAGGGCATTGATGGTTAGGGAGTTATTAGTTTTTAGTGTTATAAAGGCTGAAGATGTTATGATAATATATATGATCAGGCTCAGGAGGGTGAGGGAAGGCGCGAATTGTATGATTAGCACTATTCATCCAAGGTGGGCGATTGAGGAGTATGCTAGGATCTTACGTAGTTGGGTTTGGTTAAGTCCCCCTCAGCCCCCAACGAGAGTTGATAGGAGTCCCAGTGTGACAACTAGGGAGGAGTTAACGGTTGGGGCTACCTGGAGCATAAGTGCAAAGGGTGCAAGCTTTTGTCAGGTTGAAAGGATTAACCCGGTGGTGAGGTCTAAACCTTGAAGAACTTCTGGGAGTCAAAAGTGTACTGGTGCCAGGCCTACCTTAAGTGCAAGGGCCAGCATGGCGGTTGTAGCTGCAATTGGGTGGGTTAATTGTTGAATATCCCATTCTCCAACCAGTCAAGCATTAGTGGTGCTAGCGAATAGGATTATGGCTGCAGCGGTGGCTTGTGTTAAGAAGTATTTTGTTGTAGCTTCAACTGCTCGGGGGTGGTATTGTCGTGCTATGAGAGGAATGATGGCAAGGGTGTTGATTTCAAGTCCTATTCATGCAAGAAGTCAGTGGGAGCTGGCAAAGGTGAGGACTGTGCCCAGGCCGAGGCTTGAAAGCAAGATGGTGAGTACATAAGGGTTCATTAGTGAGGGAAGGATTTTAACCAACATATTTGGGGTATGGGCCCAAAAGCTTATTTAGCTGACCTTACTAGAAAGTGGTGTAGTGGAAGCACCAAGAGTTTTGATCTCTTGAGGATGGGTTCGACCCCCTTCTCTCTAGAATTGAGGGGACTTGAACCCCTATCAGCCACGCTATCAAGGTGGTCCTTAAACATTCAGGCACAATTCCTGCAGTATTAAAGTTGTGGTGGTAGGCCGGCTAGTGCGATTGGGAGTGCAAGGTGTCATAGGACAAGTGCCAGGGTTATAGGTAGGAAGCTTTTTCAAACTAGGTGTATGAGCTGGTCGTACCGAAAGCGGGGGTATGAGGCTCGCACCCATAAAAAGACCACGGATAGTAGGGCGGCTTTTGTTATTAGATTTATGGCTGTTAGTTCGGGGAAGGCGGGGATATGTGATGCCCCCAGAAATAGGATGGTTGAGAGCGTATTTATGAGAAGGATGTTGGCATACTCCGCCAGAAAAAAAAGGGCGAAGGGTCCTCCGGCGTATTCTACATTAAACCCAGAGACTAGTTCTGATTCCCCCTCTGTGAGGTCAAAGGGTGCACGGTTTGTCTCAGCTAGCGTTGAAATATATCATATGGCAGCAAGGGGCCAGGCTGGAACGAGCAATCAGATGCTTTCTTGAGCAACATTGAAAGTCTGAAGTGTAAAACCCCCCGTGAAAATAATCACGCTAAGTAAGATAAGGCCTAGGCTTACTTCGTAGGAAATAGTTTGTGCTACGGCTCGAAGGGCCCCGATTAAAGCATACTTAGAATTAGAGGCTCAGCCTGAGCCAAGAATCGAATATACGGCAAGGCTTGACAAGGCAAGGACAAAGAGTACCCCTAGGCCTAGATCAGTGACGGGGTAGGGAATGGGCATGGGGGCCCATAAGGTAAGTGCGAGTGTCAAGGCTAGTATTGGTGTGGCGAGGAATAGGAAGGGGGAGGAGGTAGACGGTCGAACCGGTTCTTTAATAAAGAGCTTAACCCCATCTGCAATAGGTTGAAGCAACCCATAGGGGCCGACAATGTTAGGTCCTTTCCGAAGTTGTATATACCCGAGAACTTTCCGTTCCAGGAGGGTGAGGAAAGCAACTGCCAGGAGAACGGGCACGATGTAGGCAAGGGGGTTAATAACGTGGGTGATTAGGGTCGTGATCATAGCTAAGGAGAGGGTTTGAACCTCTGAGAAAAAGGGCTTAGGCCTTTCGCAATTACCGGGCTCTGCCACCTTAGCGCGCCGTTATCTCAGGCACACCTTGGTGTGCCCCCTTGCCTGTTTTAGTTGCCTTCATCAGGTGGGGGTGGGGCGTGCCTTAAGCATGGGCCCCTTCTTTCCGGTCCTTTCGTACTAGGAAACATCACTTCATAGATAGAAACTGACCTGGATTACTCCGGTCTGAACTCAGATCACGTAGGACTTTAATCGTTGAACAAACGAACCCTTAATAGCGGCTGCACCATTAGGATGTCCTGATCCAACATCGAGGTCGTAAACCCCCTCGTCGATAGGGACTCTGGGAGAGGATTGCGCTGTTATCCCTAGGGTAACTCGGTCCGTTGATCGGCGTTCGCCGGATCATTTCTGGTCAGAAATTCTGGTGCTTAGAGCTGTAGCTCTCGGCTGTGGGGGCAGTGCCCCCAGTCCACATGGGGGCTTTGTTTTCCCCCGCGGTCGCCCCAACCAAAGACATATGGGCTAGGGGTCACTGCGTTTTTACTTGTTAACTCAAGGTTGCTTGACGTGATCTGCCTGGTGTCTAAAGCTCCATAGGGTCTTCTCGTCTTATGTACTTATGCCCGCTTCTGCACGGGCAGATCAATTTCACTGACTTGGAAGAGGAGACAGCTAAGCCCTCGTGATGCCATTCATACAGGTCTTCATTTAAAAGACAAGTGATTGCGCTACCTTCGCACGGTCAAAATACCGCGGCCGTTAAACCCATAGTCACAGGGCAGGCGGGACCTCTTATGCTTTGATTTGCAAGAGGCGATGTTTTTGGTAAACAGGCGAGGCTTGTGTTTGCCGAGTTCCTTCTCTTCCTTTGGGTCTTTCCTTGTGGGCACTCCTGTGTGGGTTTAACGATTAGTTTTGTAGGCTCTTCTTGGTTTCTCTTCTGGCCTGCATTTCCCTCTTGGTTTGGGTTCGTTATTTGTCGGTGGGGGGTCCGGTCCGACTTACACATGTGCTGGGAGAGGGTTGTTCCCTCTTATTACTCATTCTAGCATAATCTCTTCCATGGGGGCATGGAACGGCTTAGTACGGTTAGGGGGTAGGATTCCTTATCAAAATAAGAGGTTCGTGTCTGTCTGAGCTTTAACGCTTTCTATGCAGGTGGCTGCTCTTAGGCCCACTGTAACAGGTTACCTTAGTAATTATGATCCTTAGCCGCCTGTTAAGGTTGTGTCCTTGTTCAAAGGAGCTGTACCTCCTTTGACTAACTCCCTTGGTTTCTATGGGACGAGGTTAGTTTTACCTTAGGGTCCTAAGAAAGCCAGGGGGCTGAACTTCTATTCATTTCCTAAGCAACCAGCTATAACTAGGCTCGATAGGTTTATCACCTCTACTCGGGGCTCTTCCCACTCTTTTGCCACAGAGACGGGTTGGCCCTATAATAGGCTGTCCCGGAGTAGCTCGTCTAGTTTCGGGGGCCTGAACTAAAGTTCTCTTTGCTCGGGTTTGCTGGCTAAATCATGATGCAAAAGGTACGAGATTTAATCTCTGCTTTTCTAGGCTTAAATGGGTTGTTTCAGTTCTCTTTCAGCTTTCCCTTGCGGTACTTTCTCTGTTGCTCAATTATTCCCTTTTCTGTCGCCAATACTAAGGGGGAAAAATGGTTTGTTGACTTAATTCTAAGTTTTGTGGGGGTATGTATGTTGTGGTGTTAGACCAAATGTGTGGGCTAGCTAGTCAGCTCAGGGTGACCCGATTTGCACGGATGTCTTCTCGGTGTAAGGGAGGTGCTCTTCTGTCTTAGCTACACTCTGGTTATTCCAAGTGCACCTTCCGGTACACTTACCATGTTACGACTTGCCTCCCCTTTGTTCGGTTAACTTCTTAGTTAGAAGGGTAGATTGAACTTGGGGAGAGTGACGGGCGGTGTGTGCGCGCCTTAGAGCCAGTTTCAATAGAACTCTCTGCTTTCTGTTTACTGCTAAATCCACCTTCGGACGCTGGTTTCACAGCGTGGTTCGTAATGCTCTAATTTAGAGAATGTAGCCCATTTCTTCCCACCCCATGCGCTACACCTCGACCTGACGTTCTGGGTCATGCCCATTTTGCTTACTATAAATCCTTCACAGGGTAAGCTGACGACGGTGGTATATAGGCGGGGAAAACAAGAGGTGGTGAGGTTGAACGGGGGTTATCGGTTCTAGAACAGGCTCCTCTAGGTGGGTCTGAGGCACCGCCAAGTCCTTTGGGTTTTAAGCTGGCGCTTGTAGTTCCCTGGCGGATGTTAGTTGTATGTTTCCATCAAAGTTTACGGCTAGGCATAGTGGGGTATCTAATCCCAGTTTGTATCATAGCTGTCGTGGGTTCAGGTGGTGATTAAAGCTGCTTTCGCAGTGGGGCTTCGTGCCCCCAGGTGCGTATGACAGCCAAGGGGGTGTTCGGCTTTATTAAATATAATTCCTAACCACTCTTTACGCCGGTAATTATCAACTAGGGCCTCTCGTATAACCGCGGTGGCTGGCACGAGTTTTACCGGCCCTCTTAACCTTAACTAAGTCAAGCTTTCGCTTATAGCTTAATATCTATCACTGCTGAGTTTCCTTGGGGGTGTGGCTTAGCAAGGCGTCTTGGGCTGCCGGGGCGTGCCTGATGCCAGCTCCTCGTCCCCGGGCAGGGGATTAAGGGCATCCTCACAGGAGTGCGGAGACTTGCATGTGTAAGTTCAGTTAAAGCTGATAATAAAGTCAGGACCAAGCCTTTGTGCCTGCGGGACTTTCTAGGGTCCATCTTAACAGCTTCAGTGTTATGCTTTAGTTAAGCTACGCCAGC
>NW_025540748.1:0-1014 GCF_020615455.1 Coregonus clupeaformis | reverse complement strand
GGGGAGTCTGAGGTCAGGATACCAACAGGACAGAGGGAGTCTGAGGTCAGGATACCAACAGGACAGAGGGGAGTCTGAGGTCAGGATACCAACAGGACAGAGGGAGTCTGAGGTCAGGATACCAACAGGACAGAGAGGAGTCTGAGGTCAGGATACCAACAGGACAGCAGGCCAGAGGGGAGTCTGAGGTCAGGATACCAACAGGACAGAGAGGAGTCTGAGGTCAGGATACCAACAGGACAGAGAGGAGTCTGAGGTCAGGATACCAACAGGACAGAGGGGAGTCTGAGGTCAGGATACCAACAGGACAGAGGGGAGTCTGAGGTCAGGATACCAACAGGACAGAGGGGAGTCTGAGGTCAGGATACCAACAGGACAGAGGGGAGTCTGAGGTCAGGATACCAACAGGACAGAGGGGAGTCTGAGGTCAGGATACCAACAGGACAGAGGGGAGTCTGAGGTCAGGATACCAACAGGACAGCAGGCCAGAGGGGAGTCTGAGGTCAGGATACCAACAGGACAGAGGGGAGTCTGAGGTCAGGATACCAACAGGACAGAGGGAGTCTGAGGTCAGGATACCAACAGGACAGAGGGGAGTCTGAGGTCAGGATACCAACAGGACAGAGGGGAGTCTGAGGTCAGGATACCAACAGGACAGAGAGGAGTCTGAGGTCAGGATACCAACAGGACAGAGAGGAGTCTGAGGTCAGGATACCAACAGGACAGAGGGGAGTCTGAGGTCAGGATACCAACAGGACAGAGGGGAGTCTGAGGTCAGGATACCAACAGGACAGAGAGGGAGTCTGAGGTCAGGATACCAACAGGACAGAGAGGAGTCTGAGGTCAGGATACCAACAGGACAGAGGGGAGTCTGAGGTCAGGATACCAACAGGACAGAGGGAGTCTGAGGTCAGGATACCAACAGGACAGAGGGAGTCTGAGGTCAGGATACCAACAGGACAGAGGGGAGTCTGAGGTCAGGATACCAACAGGACAGAGGGGAGTCTGAGGTCA
>NW_025540747.1:0-1118 GCF_020615455.1 Coregonus clupeaformis | reverse complement strand
GACCAAGTTACCGACCAGGCCAAGCTACCGACCAGACCAAGCCACTGACCAGGCCAAGCTACCGACCAGACCAAGCTACCGACCAACCAAGCTACCGACCAGACCAAGCTACCGACAGACCAATTACCGACCAGACCAAGCTACCGACCAGACCAAGCCACTGACCAGACCAACTACCGACCAGGCCAAGCTACCGACCAGACCAAGCTACCGACCAACCAAGCTACCGACCAGACCAAGCCACTGACCAGGCCAAGCTACCGACCAGACCGAGCCACCGACCAGGCCAAGCCACCGACCAGACCAAGTCACCGACCAGACCAAGCCACCGACCAGACCGAGCCACCGACCAGGCCAAGCTACCGACCAGACCCAGCTACCGACCAGGCCAAGTACCGACCAGGCCAAGCCACCGACCAGACCAAGCCACCGACCAGACCAAGCCACCGACCAGGCCAAGCCACCGACCAGACCAAGCCACCGACCAGCCAAGCACCGACCAGACCGAGCCACCGACCAGGCCAATTACCGACCAACCAAGCTACCGACCAGACCAAGCTACCGACCAGGCCAAGCTACCGACCAGACCAAGCCACCGACCAGGCCAAGCTACCGACCAGACCAAGCACCGACCAGGCCAAGCTACCGACCAGGCCAAGTTACCGACCAGACCAACCACCGACCAACCAAGCCACCGACCAGGCCAAGCCACCGACCAGGCCAAGCTACCGACCAGACCAACACCGACCAGGCCAAGCACCGACCAGACCAAGCCACCGACCAGGCCAAGCACCGACCAGACCAAGCTACCGACCAGACCAAGCCACCGACCAGACCAAGCTACCGACCAACCAAGCCACCGACCAGACCAAGCCACCGACCAGGCCAAGCTACCGACCAGACCAAGCCACCACCAGACCAAGCCACCGACCAGGCCAAGCCACCGACCAGACCAAGCCACTGACCAGGCCGCCAGTGACCAGACCAACTACCGACCAGGCCAAGACCGACCAGACCAAGCCACCGACCAGGCCAAGCTACCGACCAGACCAAGCCACCGACCAGGCCAAGCTACCGACCAGGCCAAGCTACCGACCAGACCAAGTTACTGACCAGGC
>NW_025540746.1:0-1395 GCF_020615455.1 Coregonus clupeaformis | reverse complement strand
TAGACTGTTGTGTTATATAGACTGTTGTGTTATATAGACTGTTGTGTTATATTGACTGTGTTATATAGACTGCTGTGTTATATAGATGTTGTATAGACTGTTGCGCTATATAGACTGTTGTGTTATATACACCACCGTTCAAAAATTTGGGGTCACTTAGAAATGTCCTTGATTTCGAAAGAAAAGCAATTTTTTCTTCCATTAAAGCAACATGAAATTGATCAGAAATACAGTGTAGTAATTGTTAATGTTGTAAATGGCTATTGTAGATGGAAATGACTGATTTTTAATTGAATATCTACATAGGCGTACAGAGGCCCATTATCAGCAACCATCAGTCCTGTGTTCCAATGGCACGTTGTGTTTAACTAATCCAAGTTTATCATTTTAAAAGGCTAATTGATCATTAGAAAACCCTTTTGCAATTATGTTAGCACAGCTGAAAACTGTTGTGCTGATTAAAGAAGCAATAAAACTGGCCTTCTTGAGACTAGTTAAGTATCTGGAGCATCAGCAATTGTGGGTTCGATTACAGGCTCAAAATGGCCAGAAACAAAGAACTTTCTTCTGAAACTCGTCAGTCTATTCTTGTTTTGAGAAATGAAGGCTATTCCATGCGAGAAATTGCCAAGAATCTGAAGATCTCGTACAACGCTGTGTACTACTCCCTTCACAGAACAGCGCAAACTGGCTCTAACCAGAATAGAAAGAGGAGTGGGAGGCCCCGGTGCACAACTGAGCAAGAGAACAAATACATTAGAGTGTCTAGTTTGAGAAACAGACGCCTCACAGGTCCTCAACTGGCAGCTTCATTAAATAGTACACGCAAAACACCAGTCTCAACGTCAACAGTGAAGAGGTGACTCCGGGTTGCTGACCTAGGCAGAGTTGCAAAGAAAAAGCTATATCTCAGACTGGCCAATAAAAAGAAAATATTAAGATGGGCAAAAGAACACAGACACTGGACAGAGGAAGATTGGAAAGAAAGTGTTATGGACAGACGGATTGAAGTTTGAGGTGTTCGGATCACAAAGAGGAACATTTGAGAGACGCAGACCAAATGAAAAGATGCTGGAGGAGTGCTTGATGCCATCTGTCAAGCATGGTGGAGGCAATGTGATGGTCTGGGGGTGCTTTGGTGGTGGTAAAGTGGGAGATTTGTACAGGGTAAAATGGATCTTGAAGAAGGAAGGCTATCACTCCATTTTGCAACGCCATGCCATACCCTGTGGATGGCGCTTGATTGGAGCCAATTTCCTCCTACAACAGGATAATGACCCAAAGCACAGCTCTAAACTATGAAATAACTTTTTAGGGAAGAAGCAGTCAGCTGGTATTCTGTCTATAGTGGAGTGGAGAGCACAGTCACCGGATCTCATCCCTATTGAGCTGTTG
>NW_025540745.1:0-1504 GCF_020615455.1 Coregonus clupeaformis | reverse complement strand
ACAGTGCAAAAGCACAGAACAGCCACCATCAGCAAGTTCTTCCCCACTGCAAGACAAGAGAGCCTGTAATTTTCATCATAGGTACACGTCAACTATGTTATATAAATGAAAAAAACCAGGTGTAATCCTTATTGTAGGATTTTTAAATGAATTTATCAAATGTAGCAGGCTAAATATTTGGTCACCTACAAACAAGCAAGATTTCTGCTCCTCACAGACCAACTTCTTCTTTAAGAGGCTCCTCTGTCCCTCCACTACCTGTATTAATGGCACCTGTTTGAACTTGTTATCAGTATAAAAGACACCTGTCCACAACCTCAAACAGTCACACTCCAAACTTCACAATGGCTAAGACCAAAGAGCTGTCAAAGGACACCAGAAACAAAATTGTAGACCTGCACCAGGAAGACTGAATCTGCAACAGGTAAGCAGCTTGGCTTTGAAGAAACTGAACTGTGGAGCAATTAGGAAATGGAAGACATACAAGACCACTGATTCAGCTTCCATGTGTATTCCCACTCCTGTGGGCCAAATGATCACAGAACGGTGAGCAAAAATCCCAGAACCACACGGGGCACCTAGTACGACCTGCTGAGAGCTGGGACCAAAGTATACTGCAAGCCAACCATCAGTAACACACTACGCCGCTAGAACTCCAAATCCTGCAGTGCGCAGAGACGTGTCCCCCTGCTTAAGCCAGTGCACATGTCCAGGCCCGTCTGAAGTGCATTTGGATGATCCAGAAGTGTATTGGGAGAATGTCATATGGTCAGATGTGAACCAAAATATAACTTTTATAAAAAACTCCATGTTTGGAGGACAAGAATGCTGAGCCATCCAAAGAACACCAACCAACATGAATATGGTTGGAAACATCATGCTTGAGCTGAGCTGCAAAGGAACCATCGCATTGATCCGTAAAGGAAAGAATGAATGGGGCCATGTATCGTGAGATTTTGAGTGAAACCTCCTTCCATCAGCAGGGCATTGGCATGAAACGTAGGGTCTTTCAGCATGACAATGATCCCAAACACACCGCCTGGCAACGAAGGCTGAGGCCGGCAAGGGCCTTCCAGTCCTGGAGTGGCCTAGCCAGTCTCCAGATCTCAACCCCATAGAAAATCTGAGGAGTTGAAAGTTCAGTGTTGCCCAGCGACAGCCCCAAACATCACTGCTTCCCTCTAGAGGAGATCCATGGAGGAATGGGCCAAAATACCAGCAACAGTGTGTGAAACCTTGTGAAGACTCAGAAACTGCTGATCTGTGTTTATTACATAAAGGTTATATAACAAAGTATTGAGAAACTTTTGTTATTGACCAAATACTTATTCCACCATCATATGCCATAATTCATGTAACTGGCAATGTGGATTTTCTGGATTTTTTTCTAATTTTGTCTGTCATAGCTGACGTGTACCTCCATGATGAAAATTACAGGCTTCATCTTTTATGAGAACTTAAACAATTGGTGGCTGATTAAATACTTTTTTTTCCCACTGTATAT
>NW_025540744.1:0-1567 GCF_020615455.1 Coregonus clupeaformis | reverse complement strand
ACAGTGGGGAAAAAGCATTTAGTCAGCCACCACTGAGTGGGTTCTCCCACTTAAAGATGAGAGAGTCTGTAATTTTCACTATGACAGACAAAAATGAGGGAAAATCCAGAAAATCACATTACAGATTTTTAATGAATTTATTTGCAAATTATGGTGGGAAAATAAGTATTTGGTCAATAACGAAAGTTTCAATACTTTGTTATATACCTCTTGTTGGCAATGACACAGGTCAAATGTTTTCTGTAAGTCTTCACAAGGTTTTCACACACTGTTGCTGGTATTATGGCCCATTCCTCCATGCAGATCTTCCCCAGAGCAGTGATGTTTTGGGGCTGTCGCTGGGCAACACAGACTTTCAACCTCCAAAGCTTTTCTATGGGGTTGAGATCTGAGACTGGCTAGGCCACTCCAGGACCTTGAAATGCTTCTTCACGGCCACTCCTTCAAGGTTCGCGGTGTGTTTGGGATCATTGTCATGCTGAAAGACCCAGCCACGCTTTCATCTTCACGTCTCTTGCTGATGGAAGGAGGTTTTCACTAAAATCTCACGATACATGGCCCCATTCATTCTTTACATCGACTGGTCAGCCCTGGTCCCTTTGCAGAAAACAGCCCCTAGCATGATGTTTCCACTCCCATGCTTCACAGTAGGTATGGTGTTCTTTGGATGCAACTTCAGCATTTGTCCTCCAAACACAACGAGTTGAGTTTTTACCAAAAAAGTTATATTTTGGTTTCATCTGACCATATGACATTCTCCCAATCCTCTTTGGATCATCATCCAAATGCACTCAGCAAACTTCAAGATCGGCCTGGACATGTACTGGCTACAGGGGTACACGCCTGTCACTGTATGATTTTGAGTCCCTGGCGCGCAGTGTGTTACTGATGGTAGGCTTTGTTACTTTGGTCCTGCAGCTCTCTGCAGGTCATTCACTAGGTCCCCCCGTGTGGTTCTGGGATTTTTGCTCACCGCTCTTGTGATCATTTTGACCCCATCGGGTGAGATCTTACAAAGGAGCCCCAGATCGAGGGAGATTATCAGTGGTCTTGTATGTCTTCCATTTCTAATAATTGCGCCCCACAGTTGATTTCTTCAAACCAAGCTGCTTACCTATTGCAGATTCAGCCTTCCCAGCCTGCAGGTCTACAATTAGTTTCTGGTGCTCTTGACAGCTCTTTTTGGTCTTGGCCATAGTGGAGTTTGGAGTGTGACTGTTTGAGGTTGTGGACAGGTAAGTTCCTATACCTGATAAACAAGTTCAAACAGGTGCCATTAATACAGGTAACGATTGGAGGACAGAGGAGCCTCTTAAAAAAGAAGTTACAGGTCTGTGAGAGCCAGAAATCTTGCTTGTTTGTAGGTGACCAAATACTATTTTTCCACCATCATTTGCAACAATTTCATTAAAAAATCCTACAATGTGATTTTCTGGATTTTTTTTTTTCAATTTGTCTGTCATAGTTGACATGTACCTATGATGAAAATTACAGGCCTCTCTCATCTTTTTTAAGTGGGAGAACTTGCACAATTGGTATTTGATTAAATACTTGTTTTCCCACTGTA
>NW_025540743.1:0-1667 GCF_020615455.1 Coregonus clupeaformis | reverse complement strand
AAGGACTCACACAAGCCACTGCTGTTCCCCCTTTATCATCCAGAAGGCGAGGTCAGTACAGGTGCATCAGCTGGAAGAAATTAATAGCTTCTATCTCAAGGCCATCAACTGTTAGAAAATAGCCACTTAGCACATGAGGCTGCTGCTGCCCTGTTGAAATCACTGGCCACTTGAAGAAATTAACACTAGTCACTTTAATAATTTCACATACTTTCTCATCTCAATTACATTTGTTCTTTAATATTCTGTTGTATCTTGGTAAGACCGCTCTGTGCTTGTCCATGTTTGTATATATTCTTAAATCCCATTCCTTACTAGTTTGTGTGTATTATTGGGTATATATTTGTGAATTTGTTAATTTCTTAACACAAAGCTTCAAGCATTTTAGCTACACCCTTTATAACATCTGCTAAACAAATGTATATGACAAATACAATTTCATTTGATTTAGACACATTATGGCCAGGGATGTAGCTCAGTTGATGGGCATGGTTTGCAAGCGCCAGGGTTGTGAGTTCGATTCCCTAGACCTAAAAATAATGTATTCACTAACTGTAGGTGGCTCTATACGTCTGCTAATATTCGTGTAAATGTAAATGTAAACACATAGGAGGTATATTCGAGATAAAAACAAACTGGGTCAAAAACATTAGTAACTGTTGATTGCCGCGTTTGAATCGGTTTTTCTGATTGATTGTTGCTTCTGTTTGGATTGAGCTTCCGCGAAACCATGCACTATATCTTAATCTTGTTGAACGGACGATGCATATCAGTGGTTGTTACATAACTAATATTTACATATTAGAGAGAGGCAAAGGCGCCCTTTGGTACATGGAAATCAGCCACTTCCTCTGTATTAAACTAGAGAGAGGATGGTCAGATGTACCGGACTGGAGGAGAGGAACTCCAGCCACTCTGTCAGAGAGGTTCCAGCTTTAATTCCACAGCCATGTCTCCCATGCATTGTAATGAATACAAATCAACAACACATCACTTACGTCGTGTGGCTGTCAGTTTCCCGATTTTATTGCGATCTCCATGTACTGACCTCAGAGGGTAAACTTAACATAATACCTTTTAAGGATAGATAATAACTAGAAGAACAGTGCTCCCTCTTTGCTAACGTTTTTTACTAATACCATTTCTATGTACTTGAATGCTAAATACATAAATTAACGGTAATGTAATATGTGTTACCTGTAGGACTGGCGTTTATCAGCAGTTCTCGTCCCTGCGTACAGAATGAGTGTAGCTGTGCCTCTGGACGGGTAGCCCTCCCTCACCCCAGGTTACCCTAGGGCAGTCTTCCAGGGAGACTAGCAGTCTCTGGCCTGGGCCTTGATCTGTAGCAAACCTACACACAGGGTTATTTTCTGCATGTCAAACACAGGTGTTTAAGAATGAAGAAGATTTATTTTAGAAAACTTAATGTGTCATTGTGCTTGGAGATATGAAAAAATGTCCAGATTTGAATAAGACTCCCTGTAATTCTTGCTTGAAGTGTTGGAGTATAAGGTTATGAACATAAGCAGTGTTCCAGTGTGATTGGGAAATGCATGGGGAAAGGTCTGGATATTTGCTGGACAACTTCTACTCTCATTCGAGTAAAGACTGAGTAGTTCAGAAGTAATACTGTGAAGATATTCTATAGGGGTCATTAAAAACAT
>NW_025540742.1:0-1697 GCF_020615455.1 Coregonus clupeaformis | reverse complement strand
TCAATCAATCAATCAATTTTATTTTATATAGCCCTTCATATCAGCTAATATTTCGAAGTGCTGTACAGAAACTCAGCCTAAAAACCCCAAACAGCTAGTAATGCAGGTGTAGAAGCACGGGTGGCTAGGAAAAAACTCCAGAAAGGCAAAACCTAGGAAGAAACCTAGAGAGGAAACCAGGCTATGAGGGCGCCAGTCTCCTTCACAAAGCGGGTGGAGATTATAACAGAACCATGCCAAGATGTTCAAAAATGTTCATAAGTGACAAGTATGGTCAAATAATAACCTATAGTAATAAACCTTAGTTGGCTTTTCATAGCCGATCATTAGAGTTTAAAACAGCAGGTCTGGGACAGGTAGGGGGTTCCATAACCGCAGGCAGAACAGTTTAAACTGAAATAGCAGCAAAGGCCAGGCGGACTGGGGACAGCAAGGAGTCACCACGGGGCCGGTAGTCCCGACGCATGGTCCTAGGCTCAGGTCTCTCAGTTGGCTTTTCATAGCCGATCATTTAGAGTTGAAACAGCAGGTCTGGGACAGGTAGGGGTTTCAGAGCCCCAGGCAGAACAGTTGAAACTGGAATAGCAGCAAGGCCAGGCGGACTGGGGACAGCAGGTGTCACCATGCCCGGGTAGTCCTGACGTATGTTCCTAGGGCTCAGGTTCTCAGAGAGAAAGAGAGAACGAGAGAATTAGAGAGAGCATACTTAAATCATGCAGACACTGGATAAGACAGGAGAAGTACTCCTGTGGTATAACTAACTAACCCCAGCCCCCGACACAAAAACTACTGCAGCATAAATACTGAGGCTGAGACAGGAGCGGTCCGGGAGACACTGTGGCCCTATCCGAAGAAACCACTGGGACAGGCCTAAACAGGAAGGATATAACCTCTACCCACTCCGCCAAAGCACAGCCCCCCGCACCACTAGAGGGATATCCCCAACCACCACCCAATAATCTCTGAGACAAGGCCGAGTATAAACCTACAGAGGTCTCCACTCACAGCACAAACTAAGTAGGGGGCACCAACTCAGACAGGAAGATCACGTCAGTAACTCAACCCACTCAAGTGACGCACCCTCCCAGGGACGGCATGAAAGAGCAAAATTGTGCAAGCCAGCAACCAGCCCCTGCAACAGGGTTAGAGGCAGAGAATCAGTGAAGAGGGGGAACCGCCTGGCAGAGACAGCAAGGGCTGTCTCCGTTGCTCCAGCCTTCCGCTCACCTCACACTCCTGGGCCAGACTACACTCAATCATATGACCTACTTAAGAGATAAGTCTTCAGTAAAGACTTAAAAGGCTGGAGACCGAGTCTGCGTCTCTCACATGGGTAGGCAGACTGTTCCATAAAAATGGAGATCTATAGGAGAAAGCCCTGCCTCCCGCTGTTTGCTTAGAAATTTAGGGACAATTAGAAGGCTCATGCTTTGGTGACCGTAGCGCATTTATTGGTACATGTACGGCAGCACCAACTCGGGAAAGATAGGTAGGAGCAAGTCATGTAACGCTTTTTATAGGTTAACAGTAAAACCTGAAATCAGCTCCTTGCCTTGACAGGAAGCTGGTGTAGGGAAGTTAAAATGAGTGGAATATGACCTAAATTTTCTTGGTTAGCTGATTTAGCAGCCGATGAAGCACTAACTGAAGTTTATTTAGTGCTTATCCGGTAGTCGGAAAGAGCATTTGCAGTAGTC
>NW_025540741.1:0-1842 GCF_020615455.1 Coregonus clupeaformis | reverse complement strand
AATACCAGCTCCCCCCTGTCTCTGTCTGTCTGTATAGAGCTCTCTACATGACTAAAGCCCAATACCAGCTCCCTGTCTCTGTCTGTTGTATAGAGCTCTCTACATGACTAAAGACCAATACCAGCTCCCCCTGTCTCTGTCTGTATAGGGCTCTCTACATGACTAAAGCCAATACCAGCTCCCCTGTCTCTGTCTGTCTGTATAGAGCTCTCTACATGACTAAAGCCAATACCAGCCCCCTGTCCTCTGTCTGTATAGAGCTCTCTACATGACTAAAGCCAATACCAGCTCCCTCTGTCTCCTGTCTGTCTGTATAGAGCTCTCTCACATGACTAAAGCCAATACCAGCTCCCCCTGTCTCTGTCTGTATCAGAGCTCTCTACATGACTAAAGCCAATACAGCTCCCCCCTGTCTCTGTCTGTCTGTATAGAGCTCTCTACATGACTAAAGCCAATAAGCTCCCCCTTGTCTCTGTCTGTCTGTATAGAGCTCTCTACATGACTATTAGCCAATACCAGCTCCCCTGTCTCTGTCTGTCTGTATAGAGCTCTCTACATGACTAAAGCCAATACCAGCTCCCCCCTGTCTCTGTCTGTATCTGTATAGAGTTATCTACATGACTAAAGCCAATACCAGCTCCCCCCTGTCTCTGTCTGTCGATAGAGCTCTCTACATGACTAAAGCCAATACCAGCTCCCCCTGTCTCTGTCTGTCTGTATAGAGCTCTCTACATGACTAAAGCCAATACCAGCTCCCCCCCCTGTCTCTGTCTGTCTGTATAGAGCTCTCTACATGACTAAAGCCAATACCAGCTCCTGTCTCTGTCTGTCTGAAGAGCTCTCTACATGACTAAAGCCAATACCACTCCCCCTGTCTCTGCTGTCTGTATAGAGCTCTCTACATGACTCAAAGCCAATGCACCAGCTCCCCCTGTCTCTGTCTGTCTGTATAGAGCCTCTACATGACTAAAGCCAATACCAGCTCCCCCTGTCTCTGCTAGTATAGAGTTCTCTACATGACTAAAGCCAATACCAGCTCCCCCCTGTCTCTGTCTGTCTGTATAGAGCTCTCTACATGACAAAGCATACCAGCTCCCCCCTGTCTCTGTCTGTCTGTATAGAGCTCTCTACATGACTAAAGCCAATACCAGCTCCCCCCTGTCTCTGTCTGTCTGTATAGAGCTCTCTACATGACTAAAGCCAATACCAGCTCCCCCCTGTCTCTGTCTGTCTGTATAGAGCTCTCTACATGACTAAAGCCAATACTAGCTCCCCCCTGTCTCTGTCTGTCATAGAGCTTCTACATGACTAAAGCCAATACCAGCTCTGTCTCTGTCTGTCTGTATAGAGCTCTTACATGACTAAAAGCCAATACCAGCTCCCCCTGTCTCTGTCTGTCTGTATAGAGCTCTCTACATTATTAAAGCCAATACCAGCTCCCCCTGTCTCTGCCTGTCTGTATAGAGCTCTCTACATGACTAAAGCCAATACCAGCTCCCCCTGTCTCTGTCTGTCTGTATAGAGCTCTCACATGACTAAAGCCAATACCAGCTCCCCCTGTCTCTGTCTGTCTGTATAGAGCTCTCCTACATGACTAAAGCCAATACTAGCTCCCCTGTGTCTGTCTGTATAGAGCTCTCTACATGACTAAAGCTAATACCAGCTCCCCCCTGTCTCTGTCTGTATAGAGCTCTCTACATGACTAAAGCCAATACCAGCTCCTTTCTCTGTCTGTATAGAGCCTCTACATGACTAAAGCCAATACCAGCTCCCCCCTGTCTCTGTCTGTCTGTATAGAGCTCTCTACATGACTAAAGCCAATACATGCTCCCCCTGTCTCTG
>NW_025540740.1:0-1879 GCF_020615455.1 Coregonus clupeaformis | reverse complement strand
AGGGGAGCAGGTGAAATTGATAGTTTTCTTGATGGTCGATTTAAATCTATCGAGACCGGGGCCGTGACATGAGTGACCGATCCGAGTAAGTGTCCGCCCAGTGCCTGGGCAGGAATAGGAGGAAATGGCAAACTTTGAGGTTCTCCAGTCCTGTGCTGGCGTGCGGCTTGATGTCCATGGTGTTGGTTTCTGGGCGCCAGAATTCACCAGGAGCAGCCAGGTGTGAGCTGAGTCAGAGAGGCGGAGGTGAATCTCAGGCAGGGGTTTGCGGTCGGGAGGACTGGATGGTCATTGAACTCAACTGACTCTCTTTGCGCCTGTGAGTCTCGCCTTTAAAGGGCAGGTTACTACACGATGTCCATCACCTCCGCCGTGGCCAGAGGCAGGCTTGAGGTGGTGGCTGCGCTGGCGCTCTGCAGGAGTGAGGGAGGCTCGCGCCAATCTCCAGGCTCAGACCTGACTGGCTGACCTGGGGGAGGGCAGTAGACAGGGAGCCCAGTCGGATCTCTCCAAATGCCGGTAGTAGGTGGGACTCTGGCGCCCCACTCACGGCATTTACGGGTTCGTATCCTTCTGCTCTATCCTGGACAGTCAGCTATGGCGGCTTCATCAAGAGTGGGAAGTAAGCCATGGGGAGACCAACTGCCTCTTGATATAGCAAGCCACAAACTATGGAAGAACGCATTCACCAACGATGGTGTGTTCCAAGAACTTCGCCTAGCCAGGGTTCGGAAGTCGATGGGAATGGTTCAGCACTTCTGGGCCTTGTCGAATACTGAACAGTTCACGAGACGCTGGGAAAAAAAAAAAGAATCCAGGTCAAACACCTTCAGCATCTCCTCAGCAAACAGGTCAAGGTTGCAAGCATGCGGGGGCCGAATGCCTCGAACTCTGCTGTTCCCCTCAGAGTCGAGCTCTCGCCCGCCAGGTGAGTGATGGCATACTGAATCTTAGCCCCTCCGTTATGGTCCCATGTAAGTGAGAATTGAAGTCGGCATATTGTGAACGGCCGGACTGGGCTGAATCGCCGCGAACCGCCAAGCCTAACGGTTCGGAGCAGCGCGCAGCCGACCGCAGGTAACTTCGGGGCTGGGCTGGTGGGCGGTGACCAAGGTAAGGTTGGTGAGGAGTTGGAATGATCATGGCGAAGTTGCGGTTGCTGCTGCAAATCTGCTGCTCATGCTCATCGTTTCCATGTCGGGGAAAGTGTGCGCTGAGTCTATAATGGTCTGATCGCATTGTCACTTATCTTGTGACAGACGACCAGGGACCACATCGTCACACTGGTGTTGTGTGCAAAGGGAAGTAGGGAGTGAAAGAAGGCTCAGGGGGTAACAGGGATCCTGCCCACGTGCCACCTGTGCCTCCCAGTGGCAAGGTGCGATGCGTCCAGAAGCCGGTGGTGGGTTTCCAGAAGTCCTGGGGGAGACACAGACACAACAGCTTGTCGCAAACCAGGCAGCAGTACAACGTTCAAGGGGAAACTAAAATACGTAGTAGCAAGGCAGAAGGCTGGTCTGAGTTACCGGAATGAAGAGAAGCTCAGGAGTCAAGATGGCAGAAGCAGGTTCGGACTGTGAGGCAGAAGAGCAAACTAAAACAGGCAGGTCTGGGGTCATAACCCATGCTGTTTGTGGGAAGAGCAAACAGGTTCCGTGTGAGCTGGAGACGATCTGACACTGGAGAGAGCTGAGAAAGACAGGGTCCTTAAATACTGGGAGAGGTTAGTGGGTAATGCAGCGCAGCCAACAGAGTAATTAGAGTCGAGCAGAAAGCAGGGACAGGTGGAGCTAAAAAAGGGGGCTGAGTAGAGAGGAGGCATAGAGTGTGAAGATAGTGGGAAATCTAACATGTGGTAAATCGGTGGAGTGAGAGGGCT
>NW_025540739.1:0-1906 GCF_020615455.1 Coregonus clupeaformis | reverse complement strand
AACAGGAAGATGGCTGCCGTTTTACAACCCTCTAACCAATTGTACTATTATATTGTGTTTTTCGTTATTTGTAATTTATTTTTGTACATAATGTTTCTGCCATAGTCTCTTATAAAGAAATGCTTCTGAAGTGTATCAGGACAGCGATTACTCACCTCGCGTTAGACCAACCTTTTTCTTCACGGCGTTCAGCGAGATATTCTACAGACTCGACAAGGCCAGATCCCCGTCATTCGCGTGAGGAAGAGAACGAATGTAAATGGCGTGGAGTCGGGGTGCCTTGTAAGATCCCAGACTGAGAGTAAGCTCTTCCCATCAATCCTATTAGCCAACGTTCAGCTTTGGAGAATAAAATGGACGATTTAAGATTGCGGTTGTCTACCAGCGGGACATTAAAAACTGTAATATCTTATGTTTTTATGATGCGTGGCTGAGCAAGCGACAATGATAACATTCAGCTAGTGCTATACGCTACATCGGCAGGACAGGCGGCAGACTCGGGTGAACGAGGGGTGGCGGTCTCTTATATTGTAAACAACAGCTGGTGCACCAAATCAAATACTAAGGAAGTCTCAAGGTTTTGCTCGCCTGAGGTAGAGTATCTTATGATAAGCTGCAATACTATTTACAAGAAGTTTTCATCATATTTTCATAATGTCTGTTACCACCACCATCACATAAGATTGCACTGATGAGTTGTACAAGGCCACATTAATCAACAGAAAACGCTCATCCAGATGCAGCGCTCCTAGTAACTGGGACTTTAATGCGGAAACTTAAATCCGTTCTACTGTTTCTACCGCATGTTAAATGTGCAACCAGAGGAAAAATCTCTAGACCACCTTTCCTCCACCACACAGAGCCCATCTCCAGCTCTCCCTCGCCCTCCATTTGGCAAATCTAACCATAACTCTATCCTCCTGATTCCTGCTTATAAGTAAAAACTGAAACAGAAACCACCTTCAATAATAAAAATTAGTCAGATAGCGCTAGATGCTAAGCTACAGGACTGTTTTGCTAGCACAGACTGAACATGTTCGAGTTCTTCAACGCTCCATGGCATCGGTCACTGGCTTCATCAATAAGTGCATCGATGATGTCGTCCCCACAGTGACCCCGTACGCTTTGGCAACCGCCGGATTACAGAAACATCACTGAGCTAAAGGGTAGAGCTGCCGGCCTTTCAGGAAACGGGACTCTAACCCGGACGCTTATAAAAGCTATACCTCCCACGAACCATCAAACAGGCAACGAGTCAATGCAGGTCTAAGATTAAATCATACTACACTGGCTCTGGCTCGTCGGATGTGGCAGGAAAGCTGTTACAACTGCAAGGGAAGCACAGCCGCGAGCTGCCCAGTGACTCTGAAGGCTACCAGGCAGGCTAAACCACTTCTATGCTAAGCTTGAACCAGAAAAACAACACTGAAGCATGCATGAGAGTACCAGCTGTTCCGACACTATGTGATCAGCTCTCCGTAGCCGATGTGAGTAAACTTTTAAGCAGTCAGCATTCACCCACTTGGGGCCAACGGATTACCAGGGCGTGTACTCCGAGCATGTGCTTTGACCAACTGGCAAGTGTCTTCACTACATTTTCAACATGTCCCTGACTGAGTCTTAACCAATACCAACATGTTTCAAGCAGACCACCATAGTCCCCGTTGCCCAAAACTCTAAATAACCTGCCTAAATACTAACCATTGGCACTGGCGTCTGCAACCATGAAGTGCTTTGAAAGACTGGTCATACTCATTCAACAGCATAATCCCAAGAAACCCTAGACCCACTCCAATTTGCATACCTTCCAACAGATCCACAGATGATGCAATCTCTGTCGCACTCCCACACTGCCCTTTCCCACCTGACACGAGAACACCTACGTGAGAATTATATTCATTACTAC
>NW_025540738.1:0-1996 GCF_020615455.1 Coregonus clupeaformis | reverse complement strand
GAGGACTTCAGAGCTCTGAATGGCAGGAACAGACGACTCTCTTTCTATCACTTTCTCTGTTTCGCTTCGTTCGTTTCTGTTTTTTCTTCTCTTCCTGTCTTCTCTCTTAGCCCTGTCTTCTTCTCTCTCTCTGCCCTCTGCCTTCTCTCTCCGTCTCTGCTCCTCTCTCTCTCTCTCTCTCTTCTTTTTTTTTCTTTTTTCTCTATCACTCTCTTCTCTCTGTCCGAACTCTCTCTCTCTGTCTCTCGCTTTCTCTCTCTCTCTGCCTTCTCTCTCTCACTTTCTCTCTCTTCTCTCTTCTCTCTGTTTCTCTGTTCTCTCTGTCTAGCTACACACACACACTTTAAAGTGTTACAGGCACTTCCTCTATGTATCTTCTATTTATATTGCACTATTGTAACTTATCCAGGCCAAAAAGAGGTTTTATCCACACTAAGCGAACATTTACCTTAAAATATCACACCCTTTTGGTGTTTTTGTAACAGAAATGGTGCTGTTTTGTACTATAGTTGAATTCAATTCATACATTAACAACTAATTGTGTTATAAGAACATGACTTTAAAAAAATGTACGTATTTAGGAAATTAATTGTTCTGCTGAAAGGTTGTGTTACTGCTCCCAATGTTGGCGATCTTAAAGAGCTTAGAAAAAGCATGATAGCTACAATTAGTTGGCGGATAGATACAACTGTTTCATATCTTTACTGACTGGAGATATTTCCAAACATGATTTGTTGTGGCACTAATCATATTTACAATATCTGTTTTCAAAAAACAGGCTCATACAGTATCTCACACTTTATGTAAGTGCCACTGCTTACTAAAAAAATCCCAATTTAATAAACACTTTAAATATTCTATATATACATAAATGGCTTTTCTTAATAGGAATCGCTCTTTCACGCTGTAAAAATATATAAATACATGTACAGCATAAGAGCTCTTTTAATATCTACAATAATAATTTATTTTTATAGTAATTCATACTTCATTTTTTGGTTTTGCACTCTATATATTATCCACAGGATCAGTGGTTCGAGCTCCTGAATGCTGAACAGTGACAGTCATGGTGATATCAGACTATATACTACGCAGTAAGGATAAAATATTTATTTTAACTGTTCAACATGCTGGTAACCAGTCTATATTAGCAATATAGCACTCTGTGTTTGTAAGAAACAGAGACACACTGCTGCTAAGGGGTGTCCAGGTACTCGCGTTGTGTTAGGTGATAAGAACAGCCTTAGCCGTGTATATTGGTTATATACCACACCCCCCCTTGTGCCTTAAGTATAATACTGGAATATTATCTAGATGCTAGAATAGCCGCACCAGAGGGCTGAAAGGTTTGACCTGAAGAAAGGTTTCCTAATCCTGATCCTAGGGACCTGGGCACACACTTTTTTGCTTGTCCCCTAGTATATCTAATGGCATAACACTCTGATTCAACTAATGAACTGATTATCAAGCCTTTAACTGGTTGAATAAGGTGTGTTAGTGATAGGGGAAAATAAATAAATATATGCACAGTTTTTTTTGGGGTTCCCAGGACCAGGATTGAGAAACACCGAAGTAATACATAATGAAACTTGGTTTGGCCAACGGACCTCAGAGGTAATGGTGAGTGATGTGTGTAAGCATCGATTGAAGACCAGCTACACTGTAGTGGATAACCACAGTAACATTAGGCACCAGTTAACTTTCCCAAACTACACCACTGATTGTACAGCTCACACCCAAATATCACCATCACACTCCGGGGTGAAGATTCCCCTAGGTGCTGATCGAGAATCAGTTTCCCCTCCCCCATTTCTATCCTTAACCGATAGTGGGTGAAATGCAAAACTGACCAAAGATCAGCGCTGGAGGAAATCTCACCCTACACCTAACTATATCACCGCTATAGTTCAATGTTCTATCCATCAAGGCAAGTTGCCCCATTGCTTGGTCCTCCAGTGTTTCAGCCTGTTCAGAGGCTTGTTGCAGACTCTCCAGC
>NW_025540737.1:0-2020 GCF_020615455.1 Coregonus clupeaformis | reverse complement strand
TGTCATGAGCCTCCTCACTCCACCCGGGTTACCACCTTAATTGGTTTCCACTATCTTCTCTCTCCACCTCCCTCCCTTCCCTGTGGCTCCACCTATCCCTGCTCTCTAACCTAATTACTCTGCCAGCTCGCGCTTTACATTACCCTAACCTCTCCCGAAGTATTTAAGGCCCTGTCTTTCAGCTCTCCGGTGTCAGATCGTACCTCACCCGGAACCTGTTACTGTTCCTACCCAAACTCACCTGGTTTTGTGACCGGACCTGCCTGGTTTTTGGATACTCTTCTGCCTCCGGCCAACCTGCTTCTGCCATTACACTCTTAACTACTCTTCCCAATCCCGGTAACTCAGCCAACCCCCCTTCTGCCTTGCTACTACGTATTTTGGTGCTTAACTGTACTGCACGAACATTCGCCCCGTTGTGTCTGTGTTTCCCTCCCCCAAGACTTCTGGACCACCAGCCACCGGCGTCATCGAATCGCTGCCACTGGGCAGGCACAGGCCCAGCATTGAGGCAGGAATAACCCCTGGAAACCTTCCTCCTACATACTTTCCCCACCAAGTTTAAATAAACTTGCACTTTCTGAAAGGTGAATTGTGGTCCCTCTTTTTTACATGGACAGCGATGACAGTATGATCTGACCATCATGGTTTAGCGCCACCACTTCCCCCCACATTTCATGAAACCGAAGAGCCTGAGCAACCCACCCCATACTCGCCTAGAACACATTGAGAAGGAAACTAACCGCATGGCAGCGTCATCTCCTCTCTGCTTCAGAGTGCCTATAACTCCATCAGCAGGTCCAGCAGCACCAACGCTGGTCCCAGCAGCAGCAACAACGCTTCGCCATGATCATTCAACTCCCTCCACCAACCTGACCCCAGCCAGTCTGCCCACCAGCCCTGCCCCGGGTTACCTGCCCCGATGTTGCAGCCGCTGCTCCCGGAACCCGGTGCCAGGGCGGTTCGCAGGGTGTTAGTCCGGCCATTCCTGACCCCAGCTGCCGACTTCAGATCCCATGGACCTGCCCGCAGGGGCTAAAAGTTGGTAATACCATCACTCACCTAGCGGGCAAATTAAACTCTGAACGGCAGAGTTGGGCGTCAAACCCCGCATGTGCAACCTTCGGCCTGTTTGCTGAGGAGATGCTGAAGGTGTTTGACCTGGATTCCCCAATAGCGTCTCGTAACTGTTCATATTACACAAGGCAGGCGTGCAGTGGCAGACCATTCCGCCGACTTCCAAACCTGCTTCAAGAGCCGAAGTTCTTACAGAACACACCATCGTTGGTGGGTGGCGTTCTTCCTGGTTGCTTCAGCTATATCCGGGCAGAGTTCTCCATAACTGCCTTCCACTCTTGGTAAACCCATCGCACCCAGCTGTCCGAGATAAACCAAGAAAGGATACAAACCCTCGTCGTGAACGCCAAAGTCCACCTACTACCGGCAGTGGGAGGGTCCCGGCTGGGCTCTGTCATCTACTGCCACTCACCCAGGTCAGCTTGATCCCAGTCTGTTACATGGAGTTGGGCGACCTCCTCTCTCGAACGCCAGCGACAGCTACCTCAAGCCCTCTGCCCCTCTATTGTGGTGATTATGGACATCGTGTGGGGAACCTCCTTTAAAGGGCCGAAGCTCACCGGGCATAGAAGTCCGGTTGAGTTCAACCAGTCCAGCTCAGTCCCTCCACCGCAAACCCCTGCTGCAAGTTCACCTCCCGCCTCCCTGACTCAACTCACACCCTGATGGCTGCTCTGGTGGATTCTGGCGCGAAGCCAACATAATGACATCAAGCTGGCACGCCAGCAGGACTGAAACCTCCGTTTACACCTCCTACTGCCCGGAGCTTTGACGACACTTACTGGGATCGTCATTCACGCCCGGTCTCGATGGGTCTGTCCGGAAGCTGTCAAGAAACTGTCCAGTTTCACCTGCTCCCCCTCTCCCAGGCCAACCTCATCCTGGAGTTGCCGCGGCTCGCCGTGCACCCTCCCTTCGGCTAGGTGACCGGGAGTGATCAGGG
>NW_025540736.1:0-2032 GCF_020615455.1 Coregonus clupeaformis | reverse complement strand
TACCAAATGTTTTCTTGGTGACATGGTCCCAGCTGTTTTGAGATCATTGAGCAAGATCCTCCCGTGTAGTTCTGGGCTGATTCCTCACGTTCTCATGATCATTATAACTCCCCGGGTGAGATCTTGCATAGACCCAAAGAGCCCCAGCGAGATTGACAGTTATTTTGTGTTTCTTCCATTTTGCGAATAATCGCACCAACTGTTGTCACCTTCTCACCAGCTGCTTGCCGATGGTCTTACAGCCCATTCCAGCCCTTGTGTGAGTCTACAATATTGTCCCTGACATCTTAGGGAACTCTGGTCTTGGCCATGGTGGAAGTTTGGAATCTGATTGATTGATTGCTTCTGTGGACAGGTGTCTTTTATACAGGTAACCGCTGAGATTAGGAGCACTCCTTTAAGGTGTGCTCTAATCTCAACTCTTCTATATAAAAAACACCTGGGCTCCCAAGTCTTTCTGATTGAGAGGGGGTCAAATACTTATTTTCCAGCATTAAAATGCAAATCAATTTATAACATTTTTACATGTTTTTCTGGACTTATTTTGTTATTCTTCTCTCTCACTGTTCAAATAAACCTACCATTAAAATTAGACTGTTCATTTCTTTGTCAGTGGGCAAGCATTACAAAATCAGCAGGGATCAACACTTTTCCCTCACTGTATGTTTGTGAAAGTGATGAGTATTAGCGTTTCTCAATGTGGAAACAGAGCATCAGTGCCTTAGTTTACGAGCCAAATGTGGATATATACTGAAAACCCTACATGCGGAGAAGGGATTTTGAGGCTACTGCACTGAAGTCCGTTAATGGGCATATAGCAGCTATTTCTCAATGCTTGAAATACATATAATATTAACCTAAACACCCCAAAAAAACATTCTACAAATTACAAACTTATACAATCCATTTTTATAATACTGTAATATTGTTCTAAGAAGTTGGGTTTTGAGGTTCTCCAAATCAAATACTAAAGCATTATAGTGCAACTTAATTTGCACCAGTTTACCATGACATGAAATACAGCAGGCTCTTGATCTTGCTTTAGGCCCCCAGCACCGGCCGTCTTCTTACTTCTCTGCCTGCATTACTTCTCACAAACAAAACAAAATGCCCATATCTTGCAAGATGATATGTGAAATATCACAACACACGGCCTCTCTAGCAAGATGACTATTGAAATATCACGTAGTATTTGTTTGAAAATTTGAATAGCTCCACCTAAAACAGTAACCTAGTTAGTGACCTGAGACAGCGATTAACGTTACAGTATGACCGTCCAAAATAGCGGTAGGTGATCCACAGCACAGGGTCTGCTGCCAGTAGCTACCATTTATTCACTACTAATTTAAGCCTAAGCAGGAAAGGAGATCATTGAATATGTGCTGCGTTACCCAGGCCTTTGCAGTGATGTTAGGCTTGCACCTGAGTGTCAATAATTTTAGTCCAGATATATCAAAGGGCTCCCATTCTTAAATGGAAGAAGTTTGAACCACCAATACTTTTTCTAGATCTGTGCCCAGACAAACTAAGCAATCGGGAGGGAGGGGCCTTGGTCAGGAGGTCACAAAGAGCCGGTGCTCACTGGTTCCTCTGGTAGAAAACTTCGGGCAGCCATCTCTGCAGCACTCCACCAATCAGGCCTTTATGGTAGAGTGGCGAGACGGAAGCCACTCCTCATGAAAAGGCTTACTGCCCGCTAGGAGTTTGCCAAAAGACACCTAAAGGACTCTCAGACCATGAGAAACGATTCTCTGGTCGATGAAGCCAATTTAACTCTTTGGCCTGAATACCAAGCGTCACATCTGTAGGAATCCTGCACCATCCCAAGCGAAGCATGGTGGTGGTTTTTGAGTGGCAGGAACTGGAAGACTAGTCAGGATCTAGGGAAGATGAGCAGACCAAAGTACAGAGAAGACTGAAAATAGCTGTGCGGCGGCCCTGCCCATCTTACCTGACAAGCAGGGATCTGCAGAAAAACTCCCCAAATACAGGTATGCCAAGCAACCAGCATTTCATACCCCCAAGAAGACTT
>NW_025540735.1:0-2040 GCF_020615455.1 Coregonus clupeaformis | reverse complement strand
CTGTCACAGTCGTCCTAATGGGGAGGACCATGCCGTTGAAGGTGAACATGACTTTATTAGATTATGGCAAAACAGAAACAACCACATAATTTAAGTCCTCCGTTACAATGACTGACAAACCCACCCCCACAACACTGAGGTGAACACTGACAGTTTAAGTAATTCCCAATCCATTTGAGCCACAGCTAGCCACTAAATTTACCACTGATTTAGAGGTCACACACCAGAGCAATGAAGGCTTACAACCAAATACAACACAACCAATGGAGCCTGGCTCAAAATGCAGTCCACCAGACCAGGGCGTGACAGTACCCCACCGCGGACTCCTCCACCTAGGCAGGGAAGGGCCCAGGTGTATTGCTCCTCGGGCTGACTCCGGCTCAGGCCCCAGCCACCACCCTACCACAAACCCCATAGTGTCCCCAGTCAGGTCTGGCCCAGTTGGCTGGATCAGGACTGCCGTGCGCACCTGGCCGGCGCGTGAGGCAGAAATGACCCCGGACCTGGCGGGGTCGCGCCCTTTGCATGGTGCGTGGAGCCGGAACAGGCCTCACCAGGCTGAGGTCTAGCATCCTGGCCAGTGTGAGTGGCAGAGATGGGCTGAATCGGCTGACGACTACGTGCGGCAGTGCGGTGGCGAAATGGGCTGAATCCAGCTGACCATTTCGCGCCCTTGGCGGTGGCGGTTAGAAGAATAAACGATTCCACCGGCCCACAGACCTGGTGCGAGGGGGAGCAGGGCCCAGGCAGAGCCGGGCTGACGAGGCGCACCACAGGCTTGATGCGGCGAGGCAGGCCACGGGCAGAGCCGGGCTGGCGACGCCACACCACTGGCAGGTGCGGGAAGCGGATGGGCCGACATCTAACCACACACACCCCTGGTCTCACAGGATCTGGAGCAAGGCCGGGCCGACTGCTTGCATGTTTCTCTCGCCGTCCTCTCTTCCTCCATCCCTCTTCGACCAGTGGCCCCGTGGCAGCGGCCTTCTCCGGCTGTTCAGCCACTGGGCACCTCTGTCGAAACACTCCTGTGGTCCGGCCCGTGTGACCCCTAAAAATTTTGGCGTCTCCTGCCCGTGACGTCTCCTGTGCTGCGCGCCAGCCTCTCGCCCTTCTGCCCATAAATTATCATATCTCCTCCTCCTCAGCCCGGCCCAGTCCAGGGGCGAAGGGGATCTGTGCGGGATCTCCTGGCGGCGGTCTGACACGGTGTTTAGTCCCCATCTTGGTGGATTTTTTCTGTCACGATCGTCTGTTGGGAGGAGGACCAATGCGCGGCCTTTAATGAACTAATACTTCAATATACAAAGCTTAATAAACGTACGTCTTAATACAGAACAAAACCCCACAACACTAAGGTGAACACTACGTTCAAATATAGCTCAATCAGAAATGTTGAGCCAAACCAGCTACCTTCGTTGCCGCTGATTGGGAGTCACTACACCAATCCCCTTACATTTTATTGCCTGAAAACAAATACAGAATAGGCTCGTCTATACACAAAACATACATCTGATGTAACCATCAATAATTGTTTTGTATCAATCTAATTCCATCATAACTAATCCATTAAACCAATCAAAAATTTCTCGGTATACAATAATTATTAGGTTGATTACCTAACGCTTTCTGTCCAACTTTATCTCATCTTTATCCATTATCAATTATTTGTTCAACCCCTCAAATCTGTCTCCCCTTCTATTGTTCCTGTCCCCCCAATTTCACCCAATCCACCAACTTCCACCACAGAATGGCGCTATTCCCCCAACTGACAGCCAATGCACATGCTTGCATCCCCATCCTTAAAATAAATTATGGTTCTGGAATGTGCCAACAATTTTGTATTTTCCTTTTCTTACATTTTCAGTTCAGCTATTCCATTTCTTTAACTATTTCTCTCTGATTAGGCCCTAATTAATAAAACAAATACTTGCTATAGTTGATCAGCATACACTTATTGACATTCCCTACCATCTGAACTATGTACCCACTCTCTGCACATCTCCTCTGCCCCTCTCCTGCTCCTTCTATCCAATCCCC
>NW_025540734.1:0-2150 GCF_020615455.1 Coregonus clupeaformis | reverse complement strand
TACACTCTGGCTCGGGACTTTTATATTTTAGTTAGGGTGTATTTTGTTAGTTAGGTATTTTTTGGGTGTTTTTCTATGTTGTTTTCTGTTGGTCTCTGGGTGTTGTGTTTGGTTTTCAAATACTCCGTATTGAGTGTCAGCTGTCGGCTCGTTATCTCTGATTGAATTATGTTTATACTGTGTGTTTTCCCCGTACAAAAAACCCACCACAAAAGGACCATCCAGCGTGTTAGCGGCAACAGGACCTACCAGGATTCATGGAGCGCCTATAAAGGATTCATGACATGGAAATACTGAATGAGTCGCCCAGGCACAACCAGGAGAATTATCGCCGCCCTCGTGAAAGGCTTAGGCAGCTAAAGCCGAGGGGAGGCGGTATGAGGAGGCAGCACGGAGTCACGGCTGGAAGCCCGTGGGTACTACCCAAAAATTTCTTGAGGGCTTAAAGGAGTGTGGCGGCGAAGTCAGGTAGAAGACCTGCGCCTACTCCCTGGACTTACCGTGGGAGGCGGATACGGAGGCGAGACTGCCGTGTTCGCAGTGGGCGCATGGTGTCTCCTGTACGCAGGCATAGCCAGGTCGGTACATTCCAGCTCACGTATCGGCCGGGCTAGATTGAGTGTTAAGGCAGGTGTCATGAGGTCCCACGCAGCTGGTCGCATCACGTCTCCTCGGGCCGCGTACATGGCACCAACCTTGCGCATGGTGTTCCCGGTTAGCCCACATAGGCAATCGCGAGGTTATTCCACCTCCCGTACTGGTCGGGCGACGGGAGCATCCCGAGGTGGTTAGGCAGGCTCAGTGCTCAAGAGGCAGTAAGCCTGCATCGGTATTTCCGGCGCCATCTCCCGCTCCAGCCCAGTACCACCAGGGCCCTACACCCGCGCACCTAGGCTTCCTGTGCGATCTGCAGAGCCTGTGTCTCCTCACGCACTAGCTGTATGGTCATTGTCTCATGCCCTCCCCCACCAGTGCCTACACCACGCACCAAGCCTCTGTGTCCCCGAGGTCCTGTGCGTCTGTTGCTGCTCTCCGCGCACTAGGCCTTATGTGCGTCCCCAGGGTCCCAGCATGCCCTGTTCCTGCTCTCCGCACTAGGCCTTATGTCGTCCCCAGGTCCAGCATGCCCTGTTTGCTTCTCCCGCACTAGCTGAGATGCGTGTCCTCAGCCCGGTACCTCAGTTCGGCACCACGCCTGAGCCTACGATGCGCCTCAGGCAGACCAGAGTCTGCCGTCACCCTTAGCGAGGCCTAACTGCCCGTCTGCCCAAGGCGATCGTCTTACTAGCCTGCAAAGCCGCCCCGTCTGCCATACTGAGCCGTCCGCCAGACCGGGCCGCTAGGGCCTTCCAGCCAGACAGGATCGGCCAAGGGCCTTCCGCCCGAACTGGGGATCAGCCAGAGCCTTCGCCAACTGGGATCAGCCCGAGCCTTCCGCCAGCCATGAGCAGCCAGATCCGTCAGCCCGGCCATGAGCAGCCGAATCGTCGGCCAGCCATGAGCAGCAATCTCCAGCCAGCCGCGAGCAGCCAGATCCGTCAGCCAGCCATGAGCAGCAGCCAGATCCGTCAACCAGCCATGAGCCGTCCAGCCAGGATCCGCCAGAGCCTCAACCCAGGATCCGCCAGAGCCAGCCAACAGGATCCGCCATTGAGTCGTTGCTGTCCCTTAGCCGGTGCTGCCTTATCCTGGTGCTGCCCCTTGTCGGTGCTGCCCCTTATCCCTGGTGCTGCCCCTTGGTCGTCTTTGCCTTAGTCAGTGCTGCCCCTTAGTCGGTGCCCCCTTAATCCAGTGGGGTTTTGGTTGAAGTTGGTCATGTTGGAGGAGCTACGGGAGGCGGATAGTGACTAAAAGGTGGGGTGGGAGACCACGACCAGGGCCAGAGCATCCACCGTGGACAGACGCCCACCCAGACCCTCCCATAGACTGTATGCTGGTGCGCCCGGAGTTCGCACCTTTAGGGGGGGGTACTGTGACACTCTGGCTCCGGGACTTTTATATTTGAGCCAGGGTGTATTTTGTTTAGTTGGGTATTTGGGTGTTTTCTATGTTGGTAGTTCTGTTGGGTCTATTTCTAGGGTGTTGTATTTGGTTGTTCAAATGACTCCCAATCGGAGGTAACGAGTGTCAGCTGTCGGCTCGTTATCTCT
>NW_025540733.1:0-2176 GCF_020615455.1 Coregonus clupeaformis | reverse complement strand
AAAATATTCTCGGTGGGAGCTGTGCCATACTTTTTTTTTCCTGTAACCATGTGATATATTTTAACACAAACTGCAGGACAGCAGTGCTCCAGTGAAACATTCAGTATTAATTATTTAATGCCAATATTAAAATGTTGAGGCATTCTTACACAAAAACATATTACACAAACCCAACCTTTCATTTGCATTTAAAGTAACTTTCCCACCATTGGTAGTAAACAGGCAACGCAACAGGCATGCTGTCAGAACAGAGTGGAAAGTGGACAATAACATGAAATTATTATAAAGTTTATTGAAATCTTACACTGTATAAATGGATGTATAATATTGAAATGGATATCAAGTGGATGAACTCCAAACACTTTGACTGGAAGAATAGCATACAGTATTTTATGATCATACTAAAATGTGACTAATTGTTAATGTGCTCCCAAACTGGTGACACCTGAATAATTATTACAAACTGTTAGTACTTTCCTGCACATTATTATCAACATCTGATTGTGTCTTCTCTTTCCTTTTAAATTACTAAAACAAATATAATTGTGACGGCTCTATGATAATCATTCACTTTGATACCAGACACATTTAGGCTTTTAAACTGTTGTAAGTGAACACTATTCATCTTTCGAACAACATCTTTATCAGCCAATAAGTAAATATAGTTATTTACCTGATTGTTAGCATACTTTATCTGTGAACCTCTGGACAAGTGCTTTATTAAGACAGGGTCAGTATTTTCCTCTTCTGCAGCTGGCTGAAAAGCATGTCCACATTTGGCATGATCTTGTAGAACGTGCTGCCGAGGAAAAACAGAAAGCCTCGTCTTCGAGCATCCTCACAAACCCCCGCCTCTCTGACAGTGTCGGGGCATCAAAGTTCCCAGAGTCTCTGATGGTCTGGAAACACGTTAAGGAGGTCATCCCTGTGCTACGTACACAGTGTTTACAGCGCGACTGTCGGGCGATCGATGTAGCGTTATCCCTGCTTCCACTGGCAGTGGTGGAAGCGTCAGTCGTCTACCGTCGGCTTGAATGGCGATAAAATCAGCACTCTTTACTTCCTCCAGGATGATCATACCTTCCAAACAACATACAGTCCAACAGCTCGTTCTGTCGTCTTTTTGATGCTAAAAGCAGTAGCTGTCTTCAGGTCTGCTCCTCCAGCACACTGTCGAGGGAGGCAACAAAATCCACTAAGCCCGGAAAATGCCGGGGTTGTCCAGGGAGTCCAGTCTCCTCTCGTGCCCGTAAAGTAACTCAAAAAAGCCCCACGAACTTCTACAATCGATAATTTTGGATAGAGTGTGCCTGTTTTGTATCCTCCTCTCTGTGTGTTTCCTCACCCAATTTAGGTCATCCCACTGCATAGCAATGTTCACCCTTCCCAATACCAGCTAGCTTTACAGAGTTGTCCATGTGCCTGGTGCTTCATGTTTCTTTACCTTCTCTACATACTTCATAGCCCTCACTCCGTTTCCTGTCCATGCTATCGTTTAAAAGCATTCCGGAAGAAGCAATTTGGCGCATTAGCATCAGTGCCCCAACCTAGCCAAGCCTTCCTGGTGTACCCAGCTACGGCACATAACCTCTCGCTAGCCTGCTGTCTGATTGAGAGGAGTCAGGTTGATCTGGGCCCAGCTCTTTCACCAACTTTCTCTGACAAAGTTCTCCTCTCAAACGGGATCTTGGAGGAGAGATTTCACCAGTTAGGGTTGAATTCTTGGAGGAGTAGTTTTGCCGCTTGCCATTGTCGTCTATAAAAATGGCGCCACTGGAGCCCGGTCCTTATTTTTAAGAAGCGAGGCTTAGAGCGTCAAAATAATTTTCCCTCCCTTGGATTAAATTTAAGATCGCTGATTGTCTACATTAGTTTACATTTCACTAAATTAGCAATTGGCTTAACTGCTACGTAACCCGCCTCCTGGAGCACTTTCTGTATCGCCCAGAGCTGACGAGCCGTTTGACAGGCAGGAGGTTGCGAATATGATTTTCTATCATATCTTACACATATTACTGTGTTACATTCCATATTTCAAAACACACAAATATTGACATACTGATGTTTGTATTATTATTATTATTTTTATTGCTTTTTATTTTATTTTTAAAATAATTTTATTTAAGAGTAGTCCCCTAGCGCCTCTATCGGCCAGCCGCCACCCTGATTAGTTTGT
>NW_025540732.1:0-2190 GCF_020615455.1 Coregonus clupeaformis | reverse complement strand
GTCAGTGGCGTTTTACACGGAGGCCGGGAAGGCCTGCCTCCCTGGAATGTCCCCCCCTGACACTCCCTGTGGGCCTGCTGACCAAAATAAAAATTATGAATTTGCAACGGTTTTACACGCGAGCGCCAAAGCGAACTAATGCAACGCTCTACACGGCAACGCTCTACACGGAAAAATGGGAGTGGCGCACCAAAGTAGGCTAGTAGGCTATCCTTGCTAGGGTCTACACAATGTTGTGATGTTAACCACGAATCTCATCCGTCTTGGTTGCTGTATCGCGATAACAAATACATTTTTAGTAAAGTAATCTAAACAGGTTATCTGCCAGTGTTAAGTAGGGAGGGACAAGTTAGGTAACAAAATGTAATGCATGCCTTTACGTTTTTTCTTTTTCTAATAGTTATCATAAAACGAGGAAGGGATATAAAGTCATTTTTTGCCCCAGCAAACAAAAAAGTGAGAGAAACAAATCGAGGTTTTGAGAAAGTTGAGGAAGAGGGAGAGCAAAGCATGTGATGAAAGAAATCTGACAAAGAGAGGGAAATCTAGAGGGTGAGGAGGATGAAGAAGAGGGTGAGGACCTTGTTTTATTATTTTTCATTTTACATCATCTATCTTTTTCCCTCTCAAAAATAGTAGTTCCACACACTACTAGAGTGTATGTATGTTTGTATGTATGTATATCCCACCAATCCTCTCTCAAGAGGTTTTCAAAAGGGGCAAACTCATGTCTCAAGACCTGCTTCTGTTGGTTCCTCCTGCCTGTAACTTTCCATCCACATCCCCAAAGTTTCTAGGCCTATTATGACATCACTCCATTAAGTGATTGCTGTATGTACTGGTTTAAGGAAACACTTTCTCTCTCTCTCTTCTCTCTCTCTCTCTCTCTCTCGATAGATAGATAGATATTTAGATAGATAGATAGATAGATAGATAGAGTTTATAATCATTCTTTTAATTATCTTTCCCAACATCTATGTACTACAATGCCCACAGATGTTTTATGGCATCCACGAAACTCCTCTTTAGATATTTGTAAATTATACAGTGTGATACCTTTCAACGAAAGTTTATTTTATTTTTTACCAACTATGATTTTTCCTTTGAAAACAAGCAAAGCAAGAAAAAAAGAAACAAAATCACTCAAATCATTGCACACTTGTGTCGCTCAGACTTTGCAGGTCCAGCTTTGACATGATGATCTAACTAATACCTAATATTGTAACTAATATTGTAACTGAAATATGTATGATCCTATGATGAGCGACATGCATTTCCTTTCACTTTTAAAAAATTATTGAAAAAAATGTTTATAAAAAGGTATATGTAGTATATGTTTGTTTAGTGAGCATTCATGCTGTCATTTTTTCTTCCTAATGTGAACTATGGTGGAAATGTGCTGTCCAAAATGGACTTGCCTATATATGTTGTAAAGCCTTTTTTTGTACACCTGCTCATCAACTTGACAGTGAAGTACACAAAGACACAGACACACACACACACAAATATAGACACCGGTAATATTCTTGTTTTCATGTTGCTGCTGATATCCACCAGTGTTGTTCATATTAAGTACATTGTGTTGACATGATTGTTGTTTTTAAACGAATGTTAACTTAATGTTTATTGTCTGCATCCTATTGACTACTGGATGTTAATGTGTAAGACGCTTTCCTGTTTATGTAATATAACATTGTATGTCAATATAACCATGCTAGCAGTTTTTTTGAATTGAATTTTTCTGATTTGGTTTATTTTACCTAAATGGATACATCAGGTAGTGTGTTTTGTTTATAAATCACTCAGAAAGTTTTCTTCTTAAAACAAAATGTGGAATCAACTGTCCACAGTAGTGGGGCCTTCCTATAAATAGGAAATGGCACATTGTTGTACTCCTTTGTTGTATCCTGGAGTTTTGTTCACTGGAATATGAACCCTTGCATTTGTACCTCTGTACTTTTAAATTATTATTATTATTATTATTTTTCATTTTTATGGCACTATCTCTCTTAAAATCTGCACTCTTGTACAAAATACGTGTTATGAATAAATGTCATATGATTTAAAGTAAAATAAAGTTTATAATCTTGAATATCATGTGTTGCCAGTTTTTTTATGTGTGCCTCTCTGATTAAACACCTGGCTCCTCCTTGGCCCCCCTAGTAAATTGGGTTCAGAACTGCCACTGGG
>NW_025540731.1:0-2260 GCF_020615455.1 Coregonus clupeaformis | reverse complement strand
CTGTTGTGTGTTAATGGTTGTGACGTCACGAGAGGCTACACGAAGCCACCGGGATTGCTCAAGTAGTGCAAGGAGACAAGGTTCAAGAAACAAGGATTTTATTAAAGGTCTGGGAAATTAACGAAAATATAACAAAAATTCTGTTCTCTTGTGGCTCTTTTAAAGCACAGTTCAGGGATGTCTCTTCCACATCCAAAAAATCATAATTCTCACTCGCTCAGACAACTTTCCCCAGCCTTACTGTAGTCCACGTTGCAGCTAGTGGCCCACCCAGCAAAAGTCCTTCCAAATGTCTCTCAATGTATTTCCACAGGCATATATCCAAAGGTGAGCATTCTGTGCGCAAGTATCTCCAAACCATATTCCCATGGAAGTGGACGTGCCCCTTGTCCCTCCAGAGAGCCCAGGTTGAGACTGCACTTTCCTTCCCCAAACCTTCAGCTCATCAGCTCCTCATTTGCTCTCCAGCTGTAAAAGATTGGCCACAGAGGGGGTGGAGTTCCGAACACAACAGCAGATGGAGCCACAGCTGTCTGTCTGCAGCCACCTCAGGATGCAACGCCCTCCAGGACACAGCCTCTCGTGACATCACACATCCCCTTCCTCGGGACCGACGGTCCCGCCGGGCAAAGGCAGCCAAGAAGGCATCACGCCGGGAGAGGGCGTCTCGCATTGCCGTGTGCCTTTCCCAGACTGCCTCTCTTCAACCTCCAACTCTAGACCAGGACCCAGCCTGCCAGCCCTCCTGAGTTTCTTAATGAACGCATCAGCCTTGGTTTTAGCAGAGTTTAGCTTCTGTTGAGCAGCTTTCAGTTCTTTCTCTCTCTGCCTCCGCAATTCTTCATCTTGTTCTCCAACACCTTGTACTTCTCTCTCTGCCTCTTCTGACCTCCTTACTACTGGGTGCAGGGTCTCCCCACACTCCCTCGGGATGGTCCTGGGCGCAGCCTCTCCAGCTCCTCCTGTTGCTTAGGGAAGGAGCTCTGCTGGAGCTTTTAAATTGGAGGATATCTAACCTTCTGTCTTCATGTCTAACTGTTGCTTTAACAAACGATACCTCAGCGGTCCCCTTCAGACCAGACAGTTCTTTTGTCCAGATTCGTAGCTCCGTCTCTGTAGTCGGTCTGGGCACCCGCCATCCCTATCAGAGCTCCGGGCGGAGTGAAACTGGGAGTGTGATTGCACCGGAGCCTTCCCAGGATGAGTCTTGCCTCTCCGTTCTCCGGTACTCGGGGTTATCCTCTCCCGAGACTCCCTCCAGAGGGTAAAAGGCTGGGCAGTCTCGTCCCAATTAGGACAGGGACGGGGAGGGAATCAACCACCCCGCCGTCGTATGGTTCCCGTGGTGCTGGCCTTCGTTGTAAGTTCAGTAATGGGGTATTCTCTGGGTGTCCCCATGGACACAGGAAACTGGGAGGATTCCCTCCCCGGGGTCAGACACGTTGGGCCCACCAAATCCTTACGCACCAGGTGGCCCGGCTACCAGAATCCAGTAAGGCCTCCACATCATGGTGATTCACAGTTACCGGGCAGGTGGGGGGTCGACCTAGGGCCGCCATCTACGACTCCCAAGAGCGAGGGGCCAAACGGTGTGGTGGGTGCTGGAGCTGGAGAATTCAGAAAGTGGGCATAGGTTCATCGAAGGTTGTTTCCCACACTGCCAGGAGATATGTCCCACTTCCCCACACTGCAAACACTGTCGAAGTTTCCTCCTGGTGTACTCTTCTGGACCCGGGCTTGCCCTGGCTCCCTGGAGCCGGACAAGTCCTGACGTGGCTGGGTTCGAGACCCTGGGGTCCTTGGACGGGTTCTTCCCATTTGTGGTGGGGCCGCACTCCTGGGGTCTTTTTCGGAAAGCATCTAAAGATCTCCGCTGTGGCCTGGTACTTTTCCACAGCTTCCACGGTCAGATCAGCCGTGGTCAAGGCCTGTTGACTGATGAACCGCTTTTGCCTCTTACAAGGCAGGGTCGAGGTAAATTCAATCCACCACAACGGCCTCCACCACCGCCGCTGCCGTATTCTCGGCGGATCCAGCCATTTCTCATGATTCGACAAGTTCATGCATCTGCGCCCGAGGAGTGTTGGTCTGGTTGGAAGGTCCAGCTGTGAAAGCGCTGGGCCATACCAAACTTTGCAGAGTCCATATCTGCTGAGGACTTCAGACTTCAGGGCATCATAGTCAGCAATCTGGTCAGGCCCTAGTCCAAACAGCATTCAGCGATTCTCGGTTAGAAAAAGGGGGCTAACAGACCAACCCA
>NW_025540730.1:0-2332 GCF_020615455.1 Coregonus clupeaformis | reverse complement strand
CAAACATACTGTTCATGGCTAACGCGATCCGGCAGGAAAATGGATGTCAGGTCCATTGAATGGAGTACGACGGAGTATTTGGTTTGGTGATGTTGAATGTATGATTTGAGCGTGTGTGGTTTAAATATCTTAGGACTCTTGTGGCTGCGTTTGGTGGAGGAGATCGTCCCACAGCATGAGGGTGTGTATTCTATTCCCGGTGGGCTGGAATAAGTATAACAATGTAGAGCTTACTAATTGTGGGTGGCTTATGCGTCTGCTAAATACTAATTAAAAATGTTAACGAGTATGGAGAGGAAGAGTTCCATTGATACTCGCGCGTGGGTGAACATGATACTTGTTTTATAAAGCAAACACACATCACAAAACAACACAACACGATAGTGAAGTCCTATACTAACAATACACTGAACTTGAACAATAACCCACAATCCCTGAAAACATGCAGTATAAATGCTCCCAATCAGAATGAGCCACGAAAGCTGTTACTACGTTACCTCCGATTGGGAGTCCAATTATTAAACCTATAATCATTGTGACAGAAATGCAAACATAAAAATCACCCAAAACCCAACAAAACCACAATACACTGCTCAAATACAAAAGTCCCGGAGCCAGAGTGTTACATTATGTTCGCACTCCGGGCGCACCAGCTGATCCGGGAGGGTCTGGGTGGGCGTCTGTCCACGGTGGCGGTTCTGGCCCTGGTCGTGGTCCCCACCCACCTTATCACCCTCCTACCCCCTCCCCCAGCCACCCCCAACTAAACCCACCTGGATTACACGACTAAGGGCGACTTAAGCGCGACTTAGAGGCGGGACTGCGCACCGGACTTAGAGGCAGCACACGGACTTAGGACAGCACCGGACTTAGGGGCAGCACCGGGCCTGAGGCAGCACCCGGGCTAAGGGGCAGCACGGGCTAAGGGACAGTACCTGACTAGCTGGCGGATCCTGGCTGGCTGGCTCAAAGGCGGATCCTGGCTGCAAGCGGCTCTGGCGGATCCTGGCTGGCGGAGACTCTGGCTGATCCTGTCTGGCAGAGGCTCTGGCTGATCCTGTCTGGCAGAGCTCTCAGCTGATCCTGTCTGGCAGAAGGCTCTGGCTGATCCTGTCTGGCAGAGCTCTGGCTGATCCTGTCTGGCAGAAGGCTCTGGCTGATCCCTGTCTGGCAGAGCTCTGGCTGATCCTGTCTGGCAGAAGGCTCTGGCTATCTGTCTGCAGGCTCTGGCTGATCCTGTAAGGCGGAAGGCTCCTGAGGTGGGCAGGCGGGCAGTTCCGAGCGGCGTTGGTTCGAGGCCGGACAGTTCGAACCCCGTTGGGCGAGCGGGCAGTTCAGGCGAGCGTTAGGCGAGCCGAAGGACAGTTCCAGGCGGCGTTGGGTTGATGGACAGTTCAGGCCCCGTTGGGCAGGCCAGGCCGAGACTCTGGCCGTCACAGGGCGCCGCATGGAAGCCTGAGTGCGTGGGTGCACCGGAACAGGAGAGGCTAACCACCATCTCAAGGCTAAATCCACGGGAGAGAAGCTCAACACCCCTGACCCTAGGAGCGCACATGGCGCCTAGTGCGAGGCCCCAGACAGGGCATGCTGGACCCTGGGGACTCCATAACGCCCTGATGCAGGGCAGACAGGGCATGCTGACCTGGAACTCCACGCAACGCCCTAGTGCGGGGAGGCGGAACAGAGGCATGCTGGACCCTGGGGACTCTGGCTGTCTAGTCACCTTGAGGGGAGCCGAACAGGGCATGCTGGACCCTGGGGACTCCCCATAACCGCCCTGATGCGAGCGGAACAGGGCATGCACTGGACCTGAGGACTCCAACGCCCTGGGTGCGGAGCGCAGGGACAGGCCGGGGCGGGGCTGGCGGCGCGCACCGTATGTGCGAGTGGCCGGAACGCGGGCAGGTTGGCAGCGCTACCTATCCTGGTGCGTGGAGTAGGAACCGGGCTGGGCTGGCGGCAACACCTATCCCTGGTGCGAGTGATGGCGGAACGGCCGGGCAGGGCTGGCGAAGCCCGTATCCTGGTGCGTGGGTAAGACCAGGCGGCGGGCTGGGCTGGCGGCGCACCCTATCCTGGTCCCCGAGTGGCCGGAACAGGCCGGGCCGGGTTGGCGAGCGCACCGTATCCCTGAGTGCGAGGAGTAGGAACAGGCCGGGCTGGGCTGGGGCCTTCCCTATCATGTGCCAGTGGCGAACAGGCGGGCGAACTGTGAAGCCGTATCCCAATGCGTGGGTAGGAACCGGGCTGGCTGGCGGCAGCGCACGTATGCAAATGCGACCGAACGGGCCGTACCGTGCCGAAACACTACTGGCTGCACCACGGGACTAGA
>NW_025540729.1:0-2345 GCF_020615455.1 Coregonus clupeaformis | reverse complement strand
TCTAAAACACTACCTAGCGATTCCGGCAGTCAGTCGGTTCCTGTCTGTGTATTAGTTTTTCTGCTCGGGATCTCCAGTTTCCCGAGGGTTCTGAAACGCTCCCTGCCTGGTTGCCGGGCTACGTTGCTAGGCGGGAGCTCTCTTGATTTCCACACCTGCATTCATCAGCAATCTGCACACATGCCTGATCATCACCTTCATAAGCTCTGACCTACATCCATTCCCTGCCGGATGGGTAGCCATGAACAGTATGTTTATCAGTGGATGTGTGAACGTAGCGTTAGTTTTGTTGTTTTGCACCTTGTTTGCTTGTTTTGTACCCCCTCCGTTTTGTTCCATCTGCAGTCACTCATCGAACCTTCCCCCAACCTCTGCCTGATGTCGGCGCTGCCGAGCCATTACTGACCTACTACTGCACCCTCAACAACCCATCCCCACCGCTCTGTTCCTGGATTATTCAGCCTCTGTGGATCTATTAAATAAACACTCACCTTTGTTTCAACCTACCTTGTCCTGGTCTGCTTCTGGGTTCTGGCTTAGTAAACCGTGACAGAAGATCCGGCCAGTAATGAACCCGCGGACCTGACTCTGTTCGCCATGCCATTACCCATCAGGAGAAGATGTTGGGCCATCATAGCACGGAGCTACAGGAGATCGCGTTGGCAGTTCGAACCTTTCTACCGTCTGAGTCCAGAACCAGTGCAAGTTTCGGTGGAGGATCCACTACGGTTTCACCCATCTGCGCTCGCTTCTGGAAGCTGTGACCTTCCGTGAGCCCAAGGTTCGGCCTTCGGATAAATATGAGGGGGAGCTGGGAGAGATGCCGTTCTTTCCTTATGCAGTGTGGGTTGGTGTTTCGATCTACAGCCCTACTCTTATGCCACAGACAGAGCTAGGATAGCCTTTGTGATTGAGTTGCTGCGTGGTCGAGCGCTGGGTAGACTTCAGCCGTTTGGAACACAAACCCTGCATGCACTGCAGGGGTTCACAGGCGAGATGAGAAGCTCTTCACCATTCCGTCCGAGGGGGGGACGCAGCTAGGCGCCTGTTTCGCTTCGCCAAGGAATCGCAGCGTGGCGCGTGATCGGTTCAAGGCGTTGGCTGTGGAGTGGGTTGGAATGGTTCTCTGTAGCCTTTTACCAGGGTCTTCAACAGCTCAAGGATGAGTTGATCTCTCTATCCATCTAGTGACCTGGACAGCTTGGTAGCCTTGTCTATTCGGGTGGATAATCGAGTCCAGAGCGAAGGAGGGAGAAGCAATGGAGTTCCGTCAATCGATCAGCTTCTGGGTTCCAGTCGGGTGAAGGTTGACCAGAATCACGTCGATCATCGTCCACCACACAGGACCAGTGGAGAGTCTGTCTCGATTCTGAGACAATGCAAGTAAGGGCGGCACGGGTTAACCAAGGAGGAGCGCCCACTCCAGGCGTGGACTAATGTTGCCTCTACTGTGGTAGTTCACTCGCCACCTGTTCCCGGCGGTCGTCAAACTGCGCGGCTCGCTAAAGTTAAGGAGACTTTTAGCGAGCCAGTTTACCTCTCGCCTCTGTCAGACCCCGTTTCCCGGCTACCCTTATAACCGGATAAGAGCTTAGCGATTAACGCTTTTATCGACTCAGGTGCGATGGAAGCTTTCTTGATGCCGAGTTGGTGGAACAGCTGGGTTTCAGGAGCAATTGCGGAAGCCATTTAGGCGACCACTCTGACGGCAGTAGTCAACACGCGTATCGCGATGAGGACTAAGGTTTTGATGCTGTTGTCAAAGATCATTAGGAGATGATTTCATTCTTCATTCTGCCGTCTTCCCATGTTCCTCGGTCCTTGGATACCCCTGGCTGAAAACACATCCACGTTCGATTGGGTGGCGGGCAAGGTAACGAGTTGGAGCCTTGTTTGTCATGCTAACTGTCTCAAGACTGCCTGTCCCCATTCGGTTCCCCAGTCAGGTGATTGAGGCTAAACCCCCAGATTTGTCCCTGGTTCCCGAGACATATCACGATTTGGAAGTGTTCTGTAAGCAGAAGGCTCTGTCACTCCTCCTGACCATATGATTGTGCCATCCAACCTGTTCCCTGGAGCTGTCTACCCCAAGGGAAGGTTATACAGTATCCTCTCCCAGCTAGCATTGGGCTTTGGAGACCTACATCAAGGAGTCCTAGCTGCTGGTCTCGTTCGTCCCTAAATCATCACCCTGAGGGCAGGATTCTTCTTTGTGGGTAAGCGATGACTCTCTTCACCTGTAGTTGATTATCGGGGTTGAATGACATCCACGTCAAACAAGTATCCCCTGCCCTTGATGAGTTCGGCCTTCGACTCCTTACAGGTCTCGGTGTTCACCACTACCT
>NW_025540728.1:0-2393 GCF_020615455.1 Coregonus clupeaformis | reverse complement strand
TATTGCCTGTTGTCTAATCTAGCTGTATTGCCTGTTGTCTAATCTAGCTGTATTGCCTGTTGTCTAATCTAGCTGTATGGCCTGTTGTATAATCTAGCTGTATGGCCTGTTGTATAATCTAGCTGTATGGCCTGTTGTATAATCTAGCTGTATGGCCTGTTGTATAATCTAGCTGTATGGCATGTTGTTTACAGTTTTTTCCAACTGCTTACACACGTTTTCAAAACGATGTCTCCTTTTTTCAAAACGCTACACACAATTCTCAAAACTGCACACACAAAATGCAAAATGCCTCACATCTTCTTCAAAATGTAACACTGCATTCAAACACATGTTAGAATGGAAGCATTTGCATTAAATGGCATACACTTCTTTCATAATAGTAAATTTTTGGATATACTATGGGTTAAACACTGTTGTTCTAAATCAAAGCTCTTTGGTCTTTCATAGGCTTATATCTACATTTCAATACAATGTTCTACAGCGAAAGTAATCTACTGAGAGGGGTAACAAAACACTGTAAACAATTAATTGCAATGTAGAAACAGAAAATATTTATTAGATAACATTACTGTTGGGTATACAGTAAAGCATATAGTCAAACTCCATAAACATATGTAAACTAAAAGTATATTCTTTAGAATACAGTAAAGAAACACACCATTGTGTGGGGTCCCCGGGGCAGTCCAGGAATTGGTAGGGGGGCAGTCACTAGTGCTAAAGCTACGCTCATCTTTCTCCGGTGTCTGGCCACACAATACTCGCCACATCCAAGATCGCTTTTCTTGCCAAACATCGAGGGAAGTATCTCCTAGCATGGCGTGAGATCTAACCTTGGATAGAGGCAACTTTATGTCCCCACATACAGCGCCCTCCATTGCCTGGAGAAGCATGCATGTGGGCAGTTAGGGTTGGCGATCATACACTTTCCAGCGCCAGGCTGAGAAGAATTCTCTATGGGATTTAGAAAAGGTGGATATGGGGGTAGGTGTTAAAACTACAAAATTGTGGATGCGGGGCAAACCAGTTTTGGACCAGAACAGCCCGGTGAAAACTAACATTGTCCCATATAAATCCACAAATCTAGCAGGCTCCTGATCTGGATCAGGGACAAGCATTGTGTAAATTGTATCCAGAAAGAAGTGAGCATAAGGGCGGTAGTTGTACGGACTCAGTATGGTATTGTGATGGAGTGACCCCGTATTTCGCAGGATTCTTGACTCCGTCAGAGCTTCTCCCAAAATGGCACCTTGTAAAGTTGTTTGAATCTGTCTTGGTGCCGTTGGAGGATGTCGATGTGATGATCGAGCAGGCTTATAGCATTGATGTTGTTAAATATGGTGTCATTATTCAAGATATGTTCTCTTATCTCTCAAATCCTAATTGCATTGTTGGCCAAAACCATATTTATAATTGCAGTCTCCTGTACATCTGTAAACTAGCGTCCTCGTCCTCCATAGATGTCTTTAAGCCCTTCCACTCTGTACAAAAATTCAAACACAGCATGTGTTCAGCATAGGAACAGTAAACAATGTACACAAAAAATGCGTAAAGCATGAGATAAACCAACTCATTCATTCAATGAGTGCAGTAAATGGATGGCTTAGAGTGTACACATGTTTATGCAAATACTATGCAGTCATACGTATTTTTATCAGTACAATTACTTTAATGTTAAAATAGTCATGGTAGATAAAGCTGTATACCTGTTCTACTTGCTGTTCGACATGGACGCCACTGTAAATCGACTGTGCTGGGCTGGACTCTCAGTCCAGCCTCTCTGCATGGCCAAACCGTGGTTGATCACATGATCAACAAGTGTTGCCCTAATCTCATCAGAGGAGATGAAGCTCTCCTTCCTTCTCTTTTTGCCCTCGTCCTTTTTTTCTTCTTCCTTCTTCTTCTTCCTCTTCCAACTATTCGTCTTTGAATTTGTCTCGTTGTTGTCCCCTTTCTCTCCTCTCCTACTCCTCTTTGGGTTTCTGTCCGCATTGGCATCCATTGTTCAAAACAGTCCTATACTACAGTAAAGCAGTGATTGGTTAGTGATCAGTTAAGCAATTAGGGTGTTTGAACATGTGAGGAGAGAGTGTATGGACTGGCAATAAGTGTAGCATTTTGATTGGCTGTGTTTGGAAAAGGAAAGTAGTCACTTCCCCTGTTAGATTTTTGTGTTTTAGTGGTAGAGAATTGTGTGGAGTGTTTTTATAAATTTTTTTTATGCAATTGACAACTGAGTCAAAGCCTGAGAAATAGCTTATGGTTTTGGAGATTTTGTGTGTAGTTTTGCACTTTGAGTGAGGAGGTTTCAAAAATCGTGGGTGGACACTGAAAAAATATTTTTTGTGTGTAAGCAGTTGCAAAAAAACTGTAATCTAGTGCTGTTGTCTAAT
>NW_025540727.1:0-2533 GCF_020615455.1 Coregonus clupeaformis | reverse complement strand
ATCTCTGATGAGATTAGCAACACTTGCTACCGCGTGATCAACCACGGTTTGACCATGAGAGAGGCTGACTGAGAGTCCAGCCCAACTTGAGTCGATTTTACAGTGGCGTATAATTTGAAACCTTCAGAAATGAGAACAGGTATGCAACTATCTAATGACTATTTTAGCATTAGAGTAATGTACTGTAAAATACGAATGACTGCATAGTATTGCATAAACATTTAGAACCTAAGCCATCCATTTACTGCACTGCATTGAATGAATGAGGTTGGTTATCATGCTGTACTACATTTTTTGGTGTACATTGTTTACAGTTCTATGCTGAACACATACTGTGTTTGAATTCTGTACAGAGTGGAAAGGCAAAGACATCATGGAGGACGAGAGGACGTTTGTTTACAGATGTACAAGAGACTGCACTATGGGGCCATGGTTTTGGCCAACAATGCAATTAGCGAGAGATAAGAGAGCATATCTTGAATAATGACACCATATTTAACAATATCAATGCTGTAAGCCTGTCGACCATACAACGATCCTCCAATGGCACCAAGTGACGATGAAACAACTTTTACAAGGTGCCATTTGAGAGAAACTTCTGACAGAGTCAAGAATCTGGCGATATGACTTTGTAGAGGTATGTATAAATACTACTTCCAGTACTTCAGACATACCATATTTACTCATCTGTATATCATTTTGTCTGTTACAGAGAGTATTGGAGATGGGATGCCTATGTACATTTATTTATGTGGATGAGGTTACCTTTAACCTCACTAAAACCAGGCGCCGCGGGAATAAATGTAATAGGACAGAGGGCAATTACCAATGTCCCTGGACAGCGGGGGTACATAACTATGTGTGCTGCCATCACCAAAAACGGGGTCCTCCATCACAATGCCACACTGGGTCCCCAACAGTACAACACCGCCATATCCTCACTTTTCTGGATGCAATTTACACAATGCTTGTCCCTGATCCAGATCAGAGCCTGCTAGATTTGTGGTAATAAGGCACAATGTTAGTTTTTCACCGGGCTGTTCTGGCCCAAAACTGGTTTGCCACCATCCACAATTTGTAGTTTTGTACCTACCCCCATATTCACCTTTCCTAAATCCCATAGAGGAATTCTTCTCAGCCTGGCGCTAGAAAGTGTATGATTGCTGTCCTATGCTCCGCGTGCCGCTTCTCCAGGCAATGGAGGACGCATGTGGGGACATAGAGGTTGCCTCTGTCCAAGGTTGGCTACCCATGCTAGGAGATACTTCCCGATGTTTGGCAAGAGAAAACTTATCTTGTGATGTGTGGACGGCATTGTGACCAGACCCAGCCCGAGAAGAGATGAAGCGTATTAGCACTGGTGACTGCCCCGCCTACCACCCTGGACTGCCCCCGGACTTCACACACACCCTTTTGTGTTCTTTACTGTATTCTAAAGAATATACTTTTGGTTTACATATGTTTATGGTTTTGTTGTATGCTACTGTAAACAACAGTAATGTTTGGCCTAATAAATATTTTTTTGTTTCTACATTGCATTGGTGTTTACAGTGTACTTGTTACTCCCTCTCAGCAGATTACTTTCACTGTAGAACATTGTATTGAAAATGTATATAAAAGCCTATGAAAGACCAAAGGGCTTTAGATTTAGAACAACAGTGTTTACATGGTATATCCAAAAATTTACTATTATGAAAGTAGTGTTTGCTATTTGATGCAAATGTTTCATTCTTATATGTGTTTATGGCATTTTGAATGAAGTGTTACATTTTGAAGGAGATGTGAGGCAATTTTGCATTTTGTGTGCTCTTTGGGAATTGTGTGTAGAGTTTTGAAAAAGGAGACATAGTTTTGAAAACGTGTTAAGCAGTTGGAAAAAACTGTAATTCTCTCAGACATAAGTCCACTGCATGCCAATGAGTGACTACATACGAGAGTACAAGTGTTCCAATTTTGTGGGGGATTTATTTAGAGGTAACCCTATATTTTTCGGAGCCATACTTGTGGGATTTGCTGATGGAGGGGAGAGGATGATGGTTAATGGAAGTCTGTTATGCTTCATGTGGCCTCGCTTATTGACTGCAACTGACAGGGTTTCCATCTTATTTCACACCCAACATGGTCTACTCATTTCTTGATGTACTGGAAAATTAATGATGCTTAGAATATTGTGTGCCAAATGTGGCAAAATCTTGTCTTGCAGTAGTAAAGGCAGTTACTTTTTCAAGAATATTTCATTTTAATGATGAGGGGAAAATGAAGACTTTCCCTGAGTTTATTCATTTTTGACTGTTAACTATTTTATGCTGTTATACCTGTCCACAGCCGACGTTAAATTACAAACAAATGTTGTGTTGAAGCTTGACTCTGATGCCCATTGGTTTTATCTGTGACTTTTTGGTTGAATATTGTGAAATGTATAGACTTTGTGTCAGACTGAGCTTTAAACTTGACCTATGTCTATATGACAAGGAGCTCTGCCTCCATGGGATTTTCTAAGGCAAACCGGCCCTCTGGCAAACGTCCACCTGCC
>NW_025540726.1:0-2663 GCF_020615455.1 Coregonus clupeaformis | reverse complement strand
ATCAATCAATTGATCATAGTTTTTATTTTTTATATGCCTTCTTACATCAGTAGTATCTCGAGAGGTGTATGTGCACCAAGCCAGCCTAAAGCCCCAAACGGCTAGTAGTACGGGTGTTACCACGGTGGCTCAGGAAACCTAAAGAACCAAACCTGGAAAAACCTAGAGGAACCAGGCTATGAGGGTGGCCAGTCCTCTTCTGGCTGTGCCGGTTGGATATTATAACAGAACCATGCCAGGATGTTCAGATTGTTCTGGGTAATACAGTGGTCAAATAATAATCAGGAATAAATCTCCAGTTGGCTTTTCATGGCATTCTTAGATTTAAAACAGCAGGTCTGGGACAGGTAGGGGTTCCGCCAACATGAGCAGAACAGTTTAAACTGGAATAGCAGCAGGCCAGGCGGCTGGGGAGTAACAGGGTCACTTGCAGGCCGGTGGTCCCGACGTGTGGTCCTAGGGCTCAGGTGCCTGTTTGGCTTTTTCATGGCCCGATCATTTGGGGGTTGAAAACAGCAGGTCTGGGAGCAGAGTAGGGGTTTTGTGGCGCCCAGGCAGGGCAGTTGAGCCTGGAATTGCTTGTAGAAAGACCAGGTGGACTGGGGACAGCAAGGTGTCATCATGCCCGGTATCTGTGTATGGTCCTAGGGCTCCAGGTTTCTCCAGAAAACGTAGAAGTGCTGTTTTCACACGACGCTGGATGGGCGGGAGAAGTACTCCGGTATAAACCAACTAACCCCAGCCCCGAACACATAAACTACTGTAGCATATATAAAATGCTGGAGGCTGAACAGGAGCGATCCGGAACACTGTGCCCCATCGAAAGACAGTAACGAGGATATAACCCCCACCCACTCCGCTGTAGCCATCCCCGTACCACTAGAGGATATCCCCAACCACCAACTTACAATCCTGAGACAGGCCCAGTATGGCCCACAGAGGTCTCCACCACAGCACAAACCACCCGCCCAGACGGATGATCACGTCAGTAACTCAGCCCACTCAAGTGGCGCACCACTCCAGGTGACTAGAGGCACCAACCAAACCAATTGACTCCAGCCCCTGCAACGGGGTTAGGGCAAGAGAACCCCAGTGGAGGGCCCCGGCCCGGCAGAGACAGCAAGGGCTGTTCGTTGCTCCAGCCTTTCCGTTCACCTTCACATCTGAGCCCAGACTGCACTCAAATCATGTAACCTACTGAGGGTTAGTCTTCATTAATAAAGTTGAGACCGAGTCTCGTCTCTCCACATGGGTGAGCAGACTGTTCCATAAAAATGAAGTTCTATGGGAGAAACCCCTGCCTCCCGGCTGTTTAATTCTGGGGTTTGGTGATCGTCTTGTGACCGTGGCGTACGTATTGTATGTACGGCAGACCAACTCGGATTGATGGTAGAGCCAGCCCATGTAGCGGCTTTATAGGTTAACAGTGAAACCTTGAAATCCAGCCCTTGCCTTAACAGGAGGCCCAGTGTGGGAGCTGGCACTGGAGTGATAATGTGATCAAATTTCTTGGTTCTGGTCAGATTCTGTACCTATTCTTTTCTTCAAGTTTATTTGAAATTGCTTTATCAGTGTACGGAAAATGACATTTACATAGTCTAATCTAGAATAACAGTTGGTTAATTTTTCTGCATCATTTTGACAAAAATTTTATTACAATCTCTTGATGATGAGCTGTCCTACTTATTTTAAAGTCATAGCCTGGGTCCTTCACGAATTTTATTTGAGCGACTTTACAGCCATCAAGATGAATTGTCGAATTTAACAGAAAGATCTCTTTGTTTCTTGGGACCTAGTACAAGCATCTCTGTTTTGTCCATTTAAAAGTAAAACGTTTTCATATAAATCATTTCATTTATGTCTGAAACACAGGCTTCTAGCGAGGAGCAATTTTGAGACTTCACCATGCTTCATTGAAATGTACAGCTGTGTGTCATCCATGTAGTGAAAGTTAACATTATATTTGAATAACATCCCCAAGAGGTAAAATATATAGTAGAAACAATGAGTGGTCCTAAGCGGAACCTTGAGGAACACCCGAAATGTGCAGTTGATTTGTCGGAGGACAGACCATTCACAGAGACAAACTGATATCTTTCCGACAGGTAGGGTCTAAACCAGGCCAAACTTGTCCATTGTGGAGAAGCCAATTTGAGTTCCAGTCTCTCCAGAATGTGGTGATGGAGTGGTGTCAAGGCGGCACTAAGGTCTGGTAGCACGAGGACAGATGCAGAGCCTCGGTCTGACGCCATTAAAAAGGTCATTTACCACCTTCACAAAGTGCAGTCTCCAGTGCTGAGAGTGGGTCCCAAAACCGACTGAGCATTTCATAATACATTGTTTACGTCTTGAAAGGCAGTGAGTTGCTGCGCAGCAGCTTTTTCTAAAAAATTTTTGAGAGGAATGAGAATTGATATCATATTTATATTTTCAGTCGTTTGGCTTTTTCAAGAGCTTTATCACTGCCACTTTGGTGAGGTTTGGTACACATCCACGATTGATGAGGCTGTTTGTTAATGTTTCAGCATGGGGCCAAGCACAGGGAAGCAGCTCCTTCCCGGCAGTTTGGTAGGAATATAGGATCCAGTATACGCTTGAAGGTTTAGGCCATGATTATTTTCATCGTTACATCAGAATAATTACACCAAGTGTCTCTCCCATCC
>NW_025540725.1:0-2674 GCF_020615455.1 Coregonus clupeaformis | reverse complement strand
CTGTCCTGGATCTGCACAACTCTGCGGGCCTGGGTTCGGGAGAGACACTTCCAAGTGTTTTAGTACTGTATCTCTTGACACAATGATGAAAATAATCATGCCCTCTAAACACTTCAAGCTGCATATTGATCTATTTCCTACTAAACTGCTGAAGGACTGCTTTGCAGCCTCCTATATTTGAACATAATAAACAGCTCTCTATCCACCGATGTGTACCAAACTCACTAAAAGTGGCAGTATAAACCCCTCTCTTGAAAAAGCCAAACCTTGACCGGAAAATATAAAAAACTATCGGCCTATATATCAATCTTCCATTCCTCTCAAAAATTTTAGAAAAGCGGTAAGCAACTTCCTTGCCTTTCTGAAGACAAACATGTATACGAAATGCTTCAGTCTGGTTTTAAAAACCCCATCATAGCACTGAGCTCTTGTGAAGGTGTATTAATACCTTTCCAATGACGGTCAACCGCTCTCTGCACATCTGTCTGTCTACTAGACTTAATGCTGCCTTTACACCATCATCTCCACATTCTTTTTGAAACTAAAACAAATTGGTCTCACAGACAAGTTCTGGCCTGGTTTTCGATCCTACCTGTCGGAAAGATATCCAGTTTTGTCCTCTGCTTGAATGATCTTCCTCCACACAAATCAACTGTACATTCGTTGTTCCTCAAGGTTCTTTACTTTATTCACATTTTACCTCTTGGATTTATTTATTTTACTTTCCTGTTCTGGATACACACAGCTGTACATTTCAATGAAGCATGGTGAACAAATTTCCCTACGCTAAAGCCTGTGTTTCAGACATAAGGAAGTGGATGTGAAATTTCCTTTTAACTCAACGAGAGTGCTTATTCTTAAAAAAATCTTCTTTAAATCTGACAATTAATCTTGATGTTAATTTTCTCAAGTTCTCAAATAAAAACTGTAAATACGTTACTCTTACCCAATCTCTCTTTTTTTAACATCTCCAGACTGATTTTCAAGACATTTTTTTCCATCTCGTACTTGCAAAAATCAAAATTTTCTAATCCAAAAATTATGCAGAAAAACTTGATCCATGCATTTTGTTACTTCTGAGATTACTACTACAATGCTCTACATTTTCCGCACACTAAATTTCGGTTAGTGCTAAATACTTCAATGCCAATCTGACAAACCAAGATTTTTTATCATTTACTCCGTGCTCTTCCTACACTGGCTTCCTGTCAAGAGCAAGGGCTGATTTCAAGGTTTTACTGTTCCAACCTATAAAAAAAAGCGTTACATGTCATCATCCATACCTATCTTTCCAGTTGGTCCTCCATTTACTTTAATAATGCGCTTCGGTCACAACAGAATTTTGCCTCCCTCTGTTCACACTAAATTTCTACAAACCGGGAGGCAGGGCTTTTCTCCTATAGATCTCCATTTTTATGAACAGTCTCCTACCCATGTAGGAGAGACACAATTCGTCATAATCACTTTAAGTCTTTACTGAGGACTTATCTCTTCATAGTCATATGATTGTTCCATTGTCTTCCCAGGAGTGTGAAGGTGAGCGGAAGGCTGAACCGGGCAAGCTACCTTGCTGTCTCTGCCCAGACCGGTTCCCCTCTCCACTGGGGTTCTGCCTACAACACACTCTAACCCTGTTGCAGGGGCTTTGAGTCACTTGCTCGTGCTCTTTCATACGTCTCTGGTGTACTTGAGAGTTGGTTACTACTATCTTCCTTCACCTGGTTTGTCTCCCCCCCTTAGTTTGTGCTTTTGTGGTGGAGACCTCTGTGGGCTATGCTCGGCCTTGTCTCAATTAGTGTTGGTGGTTGAGGATATCCCTCTGGTGGTGCGGGGTGTGTTTGGTGGAGTGGGTGAGATTTAACTCTATCCTTCTGTTTGGCCCTTTTTGATGGCACAGTGTATCTCCCCCCTCCTGTCTCCACTCCTATTTATGCTCTAGTTTATGTGTCAGGGGGCTGGGGTTAGTTAGTCATACCTGAATTACTTCTCCTGTCTTATCCAGTGTCCTGTGTGAATTTATATGCTCTCTCTAATTCTCTCGTTCTCTCTTTTTCTCTCTGACCTGCAGCCTAACATATCATCTGGGCAGTTTATACATATCTTTCCCCCCTGGTTCTTGCTTTTTCATTCCAACTGTTTCTGCCTCACGCGGCTCACAGAACTACCTTCCCAACCTGCTGTTTTCAGCTCCTAAATGATCGTTAAAAAGCCAGCTGGGAACCTGAGCCCTAGGACCATGCTCCGGGACTACCTGGCCATACGGTACTCCTTGCTGTCCCCAGTCCGCCTGGCCTTTCTTCCTATTCCGTTTCTGTTCTCCATTTATCCTCTTCCCACCTTGTTTTAACTCCAATATCGTATTTTCAAAAGCCCAACCTTTGAGATTTATTCCTGAAATTATTATTTACACATGCTTATCCACTTATGAACATTTTTGAACATCTTGGCATGGTTCTGTTATAATCTCATACCACCCGCCCCAACTACCACCCCTCTTAGCCTAGTTCCTCTCTAGGTTTCTTCCTAGGTTTTGCCTTTCTTTTTCCATTACCACCGTCTTCTACCCCTGCATTACTAGCTGTTTGGGGTTTTCACAGGCTGGGTTTCTTCAGCACTTCGATATTAGCTGATGTAAGAGAAGGCTATATAAAATATTTTGATTGATTGATTATTG
>NW_025540724.1:0-2715 GCF_020615455.1 Coregonus clupeaformis | reverse complement strand
GAAAGCAAATTACGGACTCCTCTTTGAATCTGCGTATTCCTCCAGGGTCAGCTGTCCTGGATCTGCCACCCTCTGCGAGGGCCTGGGATCGGGAGAGACACTTAAGTGTTTTAGTACTATATCTCTTGACACAATGATGAAAATAATCATGGCCTCTAAACCTTCAAGCTGCATACTGATCCTATTCCTACTAAACTGCTGAAGGAGCTGCTTCCTGTGCTTGGCCCTCCTTATGTTGAACATAATAAACAGCTCTATCCACCGGATGTGTACCAAACTCACTAAAAGTGGCAGTGATAAAGCTCTTGAAAAAGCCAAACCTTGACCCGAAAATATAAAAACTATCGGCCTATATCGAATCTTCCATTCCTCTCAAAAAATTTTAAGAAAAAGCTGTTACAGCAACTCACTGCCTTTCTGAAGACAAACAATGTATACGAAATGCTTCAGTCTGGTTTTAGACCCCATCATAGCACTGAGACTGCACTTGTGAAGGTGGTAAATGACCTTTTAATGAAGCGTCAGACCGAGGCTCTGCATCTGTCCTCGCAAGGCTGAGACCTTAGTGCTGCCTTTGACACCATCGATCACTCACATTCTTTGGAGAGACTGGAAACCCAAATTGGTCTACACGAACAAGTTCTGGCCTGGTTTAGATCCTACCTGTCGGAAAGATATCAGTTTGTCTCTGTGAATGTCTGTCCTCCATTAAATCAACTGTACATTTCGGTGTTCCTCAAGGTTCCGGCTTAGGACCACTATTGTTTTCACTATATATTTACCTCTGGGGATGTTATTCGAAAAACATAATGTTAACTTTCACTGCTGGGCAAGGATGACACACAGCTGTACATTTCAATGAAGCATGGTGAAGCCCAAAAATTGCCCTCGCTTATAAGCCTGTGTTTCAGACATAAGGAAGTGAATGGCTGGAAAACTTTTACTTCAAACTCGGACAAAAACAGAGATGCTTGTTCTAGGTCCCAAGAAACAAAGAGATCTTCTGTTAAATCTGACAATTCATCTTGATGGTTAAAAGTCGTCTCAAATAAAACTGTGAAGGACCCAGGCGTTACTCTTGACCCTGATCTCTTTTGACTTAACATATCAAGACTGTTTCAAGGACAGCTTTTTTTCCATCTACGTAACATTGCAAAATTCAGAAATTTTCTGTCCAAAATGATGCAGAAAAAATTAATCCATGCATTTGTTACTTCTAGATTAGACTACTGCAATGCTCTCTATTTTCCGGCTACCCGATAAAGCACTAAATAAACTTCAGTTAGTGCTAAATACGGCTGCTAGAATCCTGACTAGAACCAAGAAATTTGATCATATTACTCCAGTGCAAGTTTCCCCTACACTGGGGTCTCCTGTTAAGGCAAGGGCTGATTTCAAGGTTTTACTGTTAACCTATGTGGCTGCTACATGGGCTTGCTCCTACCTATCTTTCCGAGTTGGTCCTGCTGCATAAACCAATACGCACGCTACGGTCACAAGACGCAGGCCTCTCAATTGTCCCTAGAATTTCTAAGCAAACAGCGGGAGGCAGGGCTTTCTCCTATAGATCTCCATTTTTATGGAACAGTCTGCCTACCCATGTGAGAGACGCACCCCGGTCTCAACCTTTAAGTCTTGGCTGAAGACTTATCTCTTCAGTAGGTCATATGATTGAGGTAGTCTGGCCCAGGAGTGGTGAAGGTGAACGGAAAGGCTGGAGCAACGAACAGCCCTTGCTGTCTCTGCCGGGCCGGTTCCCCTCTCCACTGGGGGTTCTCTGCCTCTAACCCTGTTGCAGGGGCTGAGTCACTGGCTTGGTGGTGCTCTTTCATGCCGTCCCTGGGTGCCACTTGAGTGGGTTGGAGTTACTGACGTGATCTTCCTGTTCAATTTCCTTGGTTTGTGCTGTGGTGGAGACCTCCTGTGGGCTATACTGGCCTTGTCTCAGGATTGTAAGTTGGTGGTTGGGGATATCCTCTAGTGGTGCGGGGGTCTGTGCTTTGGGCGGAGTGGGTGGGGTTATATCCTTCCTGTTTGGCCCTGTCCGGGGTTTCTTCGATGGGGCCACAGTGTCTCCGGGACCGCCTTGCCTCAGCCTCCAGTATTTATGCTGCAGTAGTCTATGTGTCGGGGGCTGGGGTTAGTTGGCTATACCTGGAGTACTTCTCCTGTCTTATCCAGTGTCCTGTGAATTTACATGCTCTACCCTCTCGCTCTCTTCTTTCTCTCTCTGAGAACCTGAGCCCCAGGACCATACGTCAGACTACCGGGCATGATGACACCTTGCTGTCCCCAGTCCGCCTGGCCTTGCTGCTATTCCAGTTTCAACTGTTCGCATGCCCCCCCCCCCCCCCACCATTTAAACCCCCCCCCCCCCCCCCCCACCTACCTGTCCCAGACCTGCTACTCCAACTCTAAATGATCAAGCAGAAAAGCCAACTGAGATTTATTCCTGATTATTTGACCATGCTTGTCACTTATGAACATTTTTGAACATCTTGGCATGGTTCTGTTATAATCTCCACCCGGCACAGCCAGAAGAGGACTGGCCACCCTCATAGCCTGGTTCCTCTCTAGGTTTCTTCCAGGTTTTGCCTTTCTAGGGAGTTTTTCCTAGCCACCGCTTCTACACCTGCATTAATAGCTGTTTGGGTTTTAGGCTGTTTCGTACAGCACTTCGAGACATGGGCTGGATGTAAGAAGGGCTATATAAAA
>NW_025540723.1:0-2722 GCF_020615455.1 Coregonus clupeaformis | reverse complement strand
CTTTGTGACGGGGCCACCCCTAAAGTAACCTGCCTGTGTCCATTTGAGTCTCACCTCCCACACTTTCTTTACTGGGTCTTATACTGTTCTTTCCCCTCCGCTCTATCCTGTATTCTTTGGATTCAGATATTCATTAAATTTGAGTTTTGGGACGGTAGTGGCTGCCATGGTTATACAGTTTATTAGACTATCTTGGTGCTCTTAGCCCGTCACTGGCCGAATCCAGCAATGTATTCTTGGCGCTGACTGAGATTTATCTCTGATGTCCCACCCTCGTACACACAAAAAATGTTCAATGCTTTATTATTAGGAATTATTTTGCAAAAGGTATTATTGTTTTTCAATTATTCGAATTATTATATATTTTCCCAAAAGGTATCAGAATCGCCCTTTGAAGAATACATTAACAAACCCGAAGGTACCTCCAAACAATCATCAATTTAATCCCAGGAATTATTTTGCAAAAAATCATTGTTGGTTCAGGTACTCGAGCTATTATATACTTTCCCAAAGGTATCAGAATCGCCCTTTGGAAGAATACATTAACAAACCCAAGCGCCCTAAAATAATTATCAATCTAATTCTAGGGATTTATTTAGCAAAAGTTATTATTGTTTTTCAGGTATTCGAAGCATTATATTTTTCCCAAAAGGTATCATGAATCGCTTTGGAACAATATATTAGCAAATCCGAGCGCTCCCAAAAATAATTTACATATCAATTAAATTTGGGAATTATTTTGCAAAAGTTATTATTGGTTTTTCAATTATTCAATTATTATATATTTTCCCAAAAGGTATCAGAATCGCTTGAAGAATATATTAGCAACCCGAGCCCAAAATAATTATCTATCTAATTCTAGGAATTATTGAAATACCAACACCAAGTAAAGAGAGGGAAAAAGTTCAAGTCAGCTTAGCAGTGGGTTATTAACAGGCAAAATAGGACTCGTGGTCCTCTTAAAAGTTATCAACTAGTTAGTCTCATGAAACGCCCAATCTTACACAACATTCAGTTATCATTTCAACAATTACATTTTTCATCATTACATATATCAGCATCAACACACTAATTCAGTTTAAGTTCCTCATACATATAGTTGAGTGCCACAACCAAATTGCCCGACTATCTGAACTTGTATTTTTTTATTATATATTTTTGATTCCTCCTCAAGGAGACTCCCAGTCGTTTAAAACCATTCAACTGGCGCCTAGTCGGAGAACCTTTTCTGACTTGGATTCTCACGAATTAACTCAACCCGACTATCTGAATCTTTTTATCAAGTCACCAGATCCTTCTCTTGTGGATCAAATAAAAGGGTCCACGCTTTGTGAACTAAACTGTAATAGGCTTCTCACTAGAAAGCCGCATTTCAACAGGAAATAAAACCACTGTAACTAGATTCTTCTTTTAGAGTCACATTTCAACAGTAAAAACCTAAGATTTCAGATACATCAACAGCAAAAAAATAAAAGGGTCCGTCTCTCGTGAACCTCAACCTCTGTAACTAGACTCCTCCCTAGAGAGTCACATTCAACAGTAAAAATAAAAGGGTCCATTTCTAGTGAACCAAACCTCTGTAAATAGACTCCTCACTAGAGAATCACATTTCAACAGAAAATAAATGTCGGTCCTTCTCTTGTGAACCACTGTAACTAGATTCCTTCTAGAGAGTCACATTTCAACAGTAAAAACCTAAAGAATTCAGATATCTTTACATATGTGCCTTTGAGTCATAATAGATATGTTATAAATTTCCATCAGCAATTCATACCACGCCCACTACTGATCATAATTTGGGTTTATCCTACAATACAATATGCAGATTTTGTTTTAACAGGTTCTGCTTACCTTTGTATTGACGGCCGTCTAGATCAGTTTCCTGAGGCGAAGTTGGATTCTCGGCTGCTCCTGCGAACAGGGAGCCACCCGTCCTTTCAGATCCGTCTCATTTTGTCTCCTGTCTCTACTCAACTTTTATGGGACCGAATTCAGAGTTAGAAAACCATCCTCTGCTACTAAGTTTTGTTGATAAAACAAGTTTACTGGAGAACGGAGACCAAGTAGAGACTTTTGGACGAGGTGGATAATTGTGCATAATATGAGGCAGTTTATTCCCAGAGGTAAAGATATCTGTAAATAGCGTGTGTAATGACCCGCTCGTCAACCTCGTAGGGGAGATATCTGAGAGCCCGCCTCTAAACATTGTGTGCTGACATTTTATACAATAAAATAAAGTAGGCTGATTCTAGGAGTTCTGATCTTCTGATTGGTCCTGGGATGAGTTGGTCGAGGCCTGCCCCATTGCATTGGCTCTGAGTCGGGTTGTCTGTCTTCAGATGTTCAGCCTAAAAGAAGGGATTTTGTGTGTGCGTGTGTTATCAGTAATAATGTGTGTGTGTTTTACAATGTGTGTGTGTGTGTGTGTGTTTTTGGGTAAAAATGGGTTCAAAATGTAGAGGGGATTTTGTGTGTGCGTGTGTTATCAGTAATAATGTGTGTGTGTGTGTGTGTTTTTGTGTTTCAGTGTGTCATGGGAGAACTCGTGAGTTGGAAGGACTGAGAGACCTATGGCGTGGGGTGTTGTTCTTAGCCACCTGGTTGACAAGGCCGACAAGATAGAAGTCTTTGTCCATTGTATTAAATCCGAAGGCCTAATACAAGATGGTTCATGCACAAAATTTTAGCCAGACTAAGCTATAACATAATATATTTACTACGA
>NW_025540722.1:0-2720 GCF_020615455.1 Coregonus clupeaformis | reverse complement strand
CGACCATACCAGCAGATGGAGCCACAGCTGCCTGGGCTTGGTAGCCACCTCAGGGGGAGACGTAACGTCCTCCAGGACACAGCCTCTCGTGACACTGCCACATCCTCTCCCTCGGGACCGACGCCCCTGCCGGCAAAGGCAGCGAAGGCATCACGCCCGGAGAGGCGTCCGCATTGCCGTGGTGCTTGCCAGCCTGCCTCTCTTCAACTCCTCCACTCTAGGACCAGGACCAGCCCCTGCTGTCTCTCCTTGAGTTTCACTGAAACGTGACTAGGTCTTGGTTTTAGCAGAGCTTAGCCTTTGCTGAGCAGCTTCTCTCAGTTCCTTCTCTCTCTCCGCTCCGCATTCGGTCTTGTTCCCTCCAACACCTTGTACTTCCTCCCTCTGCCTTCTTCTGATCCTCTACTACCGCGAAGGGTCTCCTACACCTCGGGCGGTCCTGCGTAGCCTCTCAGCTCCTCCTGCTGCTTGGTGGAAGGAGCTCTGCTGGAGTTTAGCCTGAGTGATATCTAACCTTCTGTCTCTCATGTTCAACTGGTTACTTAACAACGATACCTCTCTGGTCTCAGACCAGACAGTTCTTTGTCCAGATCCAAATTGGCTCTGTGTCACCCTGGGGTACCTGCCATCCTACCTGAGCCCGGGCGGGAGTGAGTAATTCGGAGGATTGCAACCGGAGCCTTCCAGCATGAGTCTGTTTCTCCGCTTCTCCGGAGGTACGCCATCTCCCTGAGACTTTCCAGAGTGGGTAAAAGGCTGGGCAGTCTCGCCCAATTAGGACAGGGACGGGGAGGGTAATCAACCACCCCCTGCCTTCCGTGCCGTGGTGTATGGGTTCCCATGAAGCACATTGTAAAGTTCAGTAATGGGGTATTCTCTGGTGTCCCCATGGACACAGGAAACTGGGAGGGACTTTCCCTGGGTCAGACACGCTAGCCCACTCAAAACTTGACAAGATCAGGTGGCCCAAGCAATCAGAATCCAGTAAGGCCTCCACATCATGGTGATTCACAGTTACCGGGCAGGTGGGGGGCTGTCGATCTGGTCCATGATATCTATTTACTCCCAAGAGCTGAGGCAAAAACGATGTGTAAGGGCTGGGAGCTGGAGACTCCGCAGGCAGTAGGTCTCACCGGCTGGTTTCACACTGCCAGGAGATATGTCCCATCTCCCCACACCGCAACACTGTCGAGGTCTCTCATCCTGTACTCCTTCTGACCGCCTGGTTTCTCAGTCTCCCTGGAGCCGGGATAAGTCCTGACGTAACAAGTTCGAGACCTGGGGTCCTTTGACGGGTTCTTCCCATTTGTGGTGGGGCCGCACTCCTGGGGTCTTTTTCGGGAAGCATTCAGCATCTCCGCTGTGGCCTGGTACTTTCCACAGCCTACGTCCGATCAGCCGTGGTCAAGGCCCGTTGACTGATGAACTGCTTTTGCCTCATAAGGCAGGGCGCGGGAGGCACCCATCCACCACAACGGCCCACCACCGCCGCTGCTGTATCTCCCGGCGGATCCAGCCATTTGCGATTCGGACAAGTTCTGCTGCATCTGGGCGCCCTCAGGAGGTTGGTCTGGTTGGAAGGTCCAACCGGAAAGCGCTGGTCCATACCAAACTTTGTGAGTCCATATCTGCTGAGGATCTGGGACTTCAGGGCATCATAAGCCAGCAACCTGGTCAGGGGCCCAGGTCCTGAACAGTGATTCAGCGCTTCCCGGTTAGGCAAATAGACCAACCCACTGTTGCTTGGTCCAGGCTTCCTTTAGTGGCCGTGGCTTCCCAAATGCATGCAGGTATGCCTCAATGTTTATCGTAGCTCCTATCTTAGATATAAAGTCACTTGCCCTTTATTGCCTGGTCTTTTGGACAACCTCTGTCTCTGCAACTGCAATCTCCTCTGCCTTCAGAAGGTTGGGCTTCTTTTGCCTCAAAGAGAGTTTCTGGCTCTGTTTGCATCTGGGCTTACACAGCAACAAGGGCTTCAACATGTCCTCCATTTCAGTCGTGCGGGTGAGCCACGCAACTGGAAAATCAGGATCAAACTCGGTATCCTCCGACATGCACTACATTAACGCTTGAGCGTGCCTGTATTCTCCACCATCTGTGACGCTACGAGAGTGCCTCACAGCTTTCAGCGGGGTTGCTCAAGTAGTGCAAGGAGACAAGGTTCAAACAAAAACCAAGGATCTATTATAGGTCTTCGGGAAATTAATCTAAAATATAACAAAAGTCTGTGTTCTCTTGTGGCTCTTTTAAGGTTAACAGTCTAGGGACGTCTTCTTCCACATCCAACATCATAATTCCTACTCAACAGATAACTTTTCCAGCCTTACTGCAGTCCACGTTGCAGCTTAGTGGCCAACCCAGCAAAAGTCCTTCAAATGTCTCTCACGTATTTCAACAGGTGCAGATATTCAAAGGTGAGGTTTTCACAGGTGATTCCAACCTTATATTCCTCATGGAAGTGGACGGTAGCACTTCCTTGTCCTCCTAAGAGCCCAGGTTGAGACTTCCTTCACTCTCACACACTCCCTCAGTGTTCTCTTCCCTTCCCCCACCCTTCAGCTCATCAGCTCCTCACGAATTTCCAGCTGCAAAAGATTGGCCATGGAGGGGTGGAGTTCCTGACCATACCAGCAGATGGAGCCACAGCTGTCTGGGGTTTGCAGCCACCTCAGGGGGATGGATCATTCCTCCAGGACATAGCCTCTCGTGATATCACA
>NW_025540721.1:0-2750 GCF_020615455.1 Coregonus clupeaformis | reverse complement strand
GAGAAAGGATGTCGTGTGTTTGTTTACCTGGGATGACATTCTGATTCCAAAGGAACTTTCCGACCACGCCCAGCATGTCCGGCAGGTTCTGCAGCGATTGTTGGAGAATCAGCTTGCTCGTGGAAGGCCGAGAAGTGCGAGCCACGCCCATTACCGATATCCTTTCTCGCAGTACATCATCTCCAGGAGAGAGATTAGGATGGACCAGGAGAAGGCTAGAGCGAAACTGGGAATGGGCCCAGCCCGGCACGAGATTGCAGCCCAGAGATTTTTGGGGTTTTGCGACTTCTACCGCAGATTCATCCGGGATTACAGCCGTGTGGCCGCTCCGTTAACTGCCTTGACTTCCAGTATCAGGACTCTTCAAGTGGAATCCGGAGGCGTATCGAAGCGCTTTCTGATTTGAAGAGGCGATTCACCAACGCACGATTCTCTCAACCGGACACGCCCGCCAGTTTCGCCGCCATGGACGCGCTCTGGATGTGGGAGTTGGCGCCATCCTGTCGCAGAAAGCGATGCTCAACGGACAGTAAACCCCATCCCTGCGCCCTACTACTGCCGCTTCGCCTATGGAGAGGAATTACGATGTGGGTAACCGGGAGCTTCTCGCGGTGAAACTTGGGCTCTTGGAGGAGTGGCGCCACTGGTTGGAGGCGGAGCAAACCGCTTATTGTCTGGACTGACCACAAGAATTCGTGCTTACGCAATCGCTAGACGCCTCAACTCCCGCAGCCAGGTGGGCGTTGTTTTTCGGACGCATTCAATTTTTCCCGACGCCCGACCTGGATCTAAGAACGCAAGGCGGACGCCTTGTCCCGGATGTTCTCCAAGACGGAAGAGAGTGGGTCCAAGACCGGCAGATACCCTTCCCCGGAACTGCGCCGTGGGAAGCAGTTATGTGGAAGATTGAGGAGGAGGTGATGGCGCTTCGACGCAGCCCGTCCCGGTAACGGTCCACCCGGGCCGGTTGTTTGTGCCTGAGTCGGTTCGCCCTGCTGTCTCAAATGGTCCCACGCCAGCAAGATGGCTTGTCAGCCCTGGCGTGGCTCGGACGATGGCGCTTCGCAGACGCTTTTGGTGGCTCACAGGGCTCGAGGATACGGGCCGCGCTCGTCCAGTGCGCGCAGAATACAGTACCAATCGCCCAGTTTCGACTACTTCACCCCTTCCTATTCCCCGGCGACCATGGTCGCATCTGGCCCTGGACTTTGTCACTGGGTTGCCCGCTTCTGAGGGGAACACGGTCGCTCTGACTATCGTGTACAGATTCAGCAAGTTCGCCCACTTTGTGCCTCCATACAAGCTTCCTCTGCCTCGAGACGTCCGAGATCCTGGGTTAGGAGGTTTTCAGGGTCCACGGTTTTCCCAGTGATATCGCTTTCCACCGTGGCCCTCAGTTTACCTCTGCTGTCTGGAAGTCCTTCTGTTTGGCCATTGGAGCTACAGTCAGCCTCACATCTGGTTTTCAATTTCAATCTAATGGTCAGGCGGAGAGAGCCAACCAGAAGATGGAATCCATGCCACGCTCGCCTTGTCTCCTCCAACCCCACCTCCTGGGTCTCTCAGTTGCCTTGGATTGAGTATGCCCACAATACTTCCCTACATCTGCCACTGGGATGTCTCCTTCCAGTGCCTGTATGGCTACCAATCCTCCCTTGTTCCCTTCTCAGGAGAAGGAGCTCTCAGTGCCTCTGTTCAGGCCCCATTCGCCGCTGCCACCGGGACCTGGCATCGGGCCAGAAAGGGTTCCTCAGAGTTTCGGACCGGGTATCAGCTCCAGGCGACCGCTGCCGGATCCCCGCTTCCCACTCTATACCATCGAGATAGGGTCTGGTTGGCTACACGGGACTTTCCTTTACGGACTGAGTCTAGAAAGTTGTCACCGAAGTTCATTGGTCCGTTTGTGGTGGAGAAGGTGATCAATCCGTGGCAGTTCGACTCAAACTAATGGTGACGCCAGAGTCCATCCCACCTTCTGCGTTCTCGCTTCCGTTCTCCTCAGTCCTCTGTTCATCCGCTCCTCCTCCTCCTCCTCGGATGATCGGAGGTCCCTGCCTACACGTGCAAATGATCATGGATTCAGACGGGGCGGGGCCAGGTTTCCCCAGTATCTCGTGGACTGGGAGGGTATGGTCCTGAAGAGAGGAGTTGGATTCGCGGCACAGATCCTAGATGCTGACCTCATTCGTGACTTCTACCGCTCCATCCTGGCGCTCCGGGAGTCTCGCCCGGTGGCGCCTGGCCGGAGGGGGGTACTGTAACGATCCCTGCAGTCTGAGTCGGTTTCTGTCTGGGTACTAGTTTTTTCTGCTCGACTTCCAGTTTCCGAGGTTCTGGAACGCTCCCTGCCTGGCTGCCGGGCAACGTTGCTAGGCGGGAGCTCGATTTCCGCACCTGCATCCCATCAGCAATCTGCACACCTGGTCCCGACTCACCACCCTTCTTAGGCTCTGTCCTAACATCCATTCCCCTGCTTGGATCGTTAGCCATGAACAGTATGTTTATCAGTGGATCAGCCTTAGAGCATGTAGCTAGTTTTGTTGTTTTGCACCTTGTTTGCTTGTTTTGTACTTACCTGCTTTGTCTCCATCTGCAGTCACCATCCGAAACCTTCACCAACTCTCTGCCTGATGGCCGCGGCCGCCGAGCCATTATTGAACCCACCACAGCACCCTCAACAACCCATCCACGCCACCCGCTCTGTTCCTGGATTATTCAGCCTCACTCGTGGGATCTATTAAATAAACACT
>NW_025540720.1:0-2763 GCF_020615455.1 Coregonus clupeaformis | reverse complement strand
TTGCATGCTGTGTGGGGTATGATCACCCGTTGACCCATGGGAATACATCCCACTCTGTCACCCTCCTTTCTCCTCTGCTCTGCTCTCAGGGCAGCTGTGTCTCCTCCTGACTCCACCAGTATGTTTGTCTGCCTCAGTTCATCCACTGTCTCTCCTTCTCTCTTTCTCCCCTGTCTCAGGTTCATGAAACCACTCCCATTCCCCAATGCATCTCCTCTGTACCTTGCATAAATCTTTTCTCCAAAATGCAGTCAGTATTCAGCCTCAGCTGAGTTGGTGTGTTTTTATGAATGCGTATGTGGTTTCTTGGTATGGGTGTTGTGTCTCTATATGTTTTTATGGACAGAAATAGAGATGGGTGGGCAGGTTGCATGTGTGCATCATGTGAACTACCCTTGCATGTGTGGTATATTTGTGTTTTGTCCCAGGCTTTAGATTGGTTGCCAACACCAGACAGCTTGATTTCTCGCTGGGATTGCTGGATTACAGGCTGAGGGAGAAGGGCGTTGAAGTTGGGCAGAAACCATTCAAAACGGACAGAAGGTCAATTCAACTAATTTTCCTTCTGTGGAAATTCCTCAAGAAGTTTTGTTTGGGTCATAACGAGTTGCCCCCTCTCATCATGCCAAATATGCAAGTAGACTCTGGATAAGCATTATTCACTACATCCCAGGCTGGGGATGCATATATTTGTACCATGAGGAAGTGAGTTCACCCCCAACCACATGAATTAATGTAGACGGCTACATTTGGAACATTGTATATACCAACTACTTTTTCTAAGTTAAATTAAACATCTGTGTAGTGTACGTTAAACGTCATACACTACTGAGAAATAACTTTAGACAGTGGTGTTTTGAAAAATCTGTGAGTTAATCAATGACCTAGTTACTGTGTCAATAACCCCAACCCGTCTGTTGACTTCTCACCTGTTTGCTAGTGTTGGATCTGTAAAATAGTATATTGGTTGGGCAGCAGGCTTCAGTCCAGGCATGGAAAGTTCACCCTAGCCTCAGTGCTTGTTGGCTTATTGAGGTTGGGACTTTGGAATCCACAGCTCCAACTCCATTGTGGATGTTATGTGACTTGACAATTTCCTTCTCTTTATGTACCGTGCATTCATACAGGAGGTTTGAATTGTTGAGTACGTTCATTCACATAACAGCGAAATGATCACAACTCGCTGGTTTGAAACATCTTTATTTTAGGACCATGTGATAGTGTAAGAACGGATGGAAGCGTGCTTCTACACCCTGTAAAGGCAAGCCAAAAATCTCCCTCTGGATGAGACAGCTCAGACTCATTGCAGAGTCCATTTCATTTTGGTGTACAAAGGTGGATCGAATCGTGACAATTTAAGAGGTCATGCGTTCACTACTCTATCAATGCAGAAGAAATGAAGAGTTTAATTCCAAACCCTTTATATACATTTTAGAAATGTTTGTAAATACCTTTTATTGCTTATAAAAAACATGTAGAAAGGGGGATTGGTGTGTTTTTCACCACTTATCTTGGCATGGGTTGTTCATTTGACAGACAAGTATTTGGTTTCATTTAAACAAATAATCATGTTAGGAAATAGCTATGCTATCCACTTCACTCTAAAATAGTGTACTGTGGGTTACGTCAGTATGGCAATAACTACATCATAAAAAAATTCTATCTTAGTAACTGATCTGTATGTAAATTTTTTACTTGTTGTTTTTACATTCTGGCATTCTCTTATCGGGTACTCACAGTTAGTTGATCCCATTTTATCTTAAGATCACTAGGTGAACAACCACATATCACAGTCTAATATAATATCATTCCAGCTAAACAATGGATATATAGCGTTTTGCAACAAAACCAATTTAGTACATCTAAAATATATGAATAAAATTCTGAGAGCAGTAATACACACACATACGTTACCCATAGCAGCAATAATTTCTGATGAAAAAATTACAAATGTGAAAAAAAGGTGGATATAGTGTTTTGGGCCGAAACTCTTTGAATAATGAGTTCTCTAGTCTTGTTTGGCTTTTCCCTATTTCCCCACCTCAGACATGCCAGTTGGGTTCTGCCCACAGATGCCAGGCAGTGCAGACAGAATAAAAACCACAGCCTCAGTTGGGCTGAGTAATCTTTTCCCTAATTAGTCAGTTAGGCCTGAGGAACAGTCTCTCTTGTTTCCCCCTATCTCAGTTATACCCAAATGGCCTGCATGTTTCTGCTGGCTGTTACAACAGTTACAGACACCACAAGATCAATTGAGCTCAGGCAATTTTTTCAAACGGAATTTCCTAACATATAATACTGGGTAAATTCATCTGGAATCATTGCAAATGTAAGTGGCTGTGTTAATTGATTCCAGAAATATAAATACTCAGCGTTTTCACATAATATTTTAATTCTATGACAGACCACAAAAGCAAGCTACAGCATCTGAATCAATATAACGTAGTTTGCATTTCTGTTGCCTAATAAAATAATTGTTTGATATTTAGGAGTGGTGGTGGACAGCATCTATCAAAATAGGTCTCAGATCACAGGAAGCTGCTGGCTAATGGGTGGGTCCTGTGCTACTGGATCATTCCACCATCTAGGGTGCCTTTTGAGATGTGTAACTTGATAAAAACCCTGTTTGATTTCACAAAATTGTGGCAGTCTTGTTTTGCAGTGGATAGCTGCGCATTGCTGAACTCTAACCAAATCTGCTATTTTATGTGTTTTTCTACACTGATCTTAATTTTTTGTAAATTATATTTCTACATCATTTTC
>NW_025540719.1:0-2773 GCF_020615455.1 Coregonus clupeaformis | reverse complement strand
TACAACCAACTGGTAAGCTGCTAGTGGAGTAAATTACAACCAACTGGCAAGCTGCTAATGAGATAGCCTACAGCCAGCTGGTAAACTTCTGGTGAATCAGCCTGCTACAGCCAGCTGGTGCGCTGCTGAGTGATATTTTACTATAGTGGCGACTGCTAGTAGGTGGTTTCCCAATGGCTGGTAGGCTGCTGGTAGGTGGCCTACAGCCAGCTGGCAAACTGCTAGTGGGTGGCCTTGCAACTAATTAGCTGCTAGTAATAATTTCATTTAATGCAGATAATCAACTCCAATTGTCTCTCAAGACCTCAGACACTGTGTGAGATTTAGAATTTGGGCTTTGTTGAAAACGCCTGGGCCTTTCTCCACATGGAGAAAAACAACCCACACTTGGCTAATTACTATAAACATGAGAAACGTGTGCATTCATTCAGTTCTGCTTACCCCTCTCATTACTCATTTGTAAACGTGCCTAGGCCACCCTTCTAAAACCACCTATTAAAAACTAATATAAATTTTATACCATATCATAACAAACCCATGGCCCCAGTTTAAAAGCCCCTGTGAAAAACATCACTTATATTAATGTCTATAATTTTACCCGCCTCTGGATTATAAAATATCAAACATATTCATTCACCATTATGTTTTAACATTATAAAACATTTATCATTCATCATCTGAGATTATGTGCATGTTCCATGTGTCAGGTCATAAGGTCCTCACACAAATGCTAACACTAGTTCATTGCTACTCCAATCTCACACCCATCAAATCATTGACATTCCCAAACCAGCTGCAGGATTTAGAAAAACACATAAATGTCTCTGCTCTGTATTCTCCTTCAACTGGCTCTCAATCATAACACTCCAAGGCATATAGGTTTTCAGATTTTACAACATATCCATGCTTATTACTAATATTATTTTTTACCTTTGTGCTTTCCCTACATTCTTCATATACATAAATAATGCCATGCCTACAGCCAACTGGCAAGCTGCTGATAGAGTAGCCTACAGCCAACTGAAGTAAGCTGCTGAGTGGAGTAACCTACAATAACAACTGAAAGCTGCTAGTAAGGTAGCCACCAGCAATGGCAACTGCCAATTAGTGGTCCTGCAGCCAGCACTGGCAAGCTGCTAGTGGGTGGCCTACAGCCCTGTTGGCTACTGAGTGGAGTAGCCTTCTGACCAACTGTGAAGCTGCTAGGCAGAGTAGCCTACAGCCAACCTGTTAATACTAGTGGGTGGCCTGGCCAACTGGTGCGTGCTGGGGCGTGGCCTACAGCCAATGTTGAAGCTGCTGGCAGAGTAGCCTCTAGCCAACTGGTAGGCTATAAGTACAGTGTGCTACAGCCAACTGGTAGAAGCTGCTGGTAGAGTGGCCTGACCAACTGGTGCGCTGCTGGGGCGTGGCTACAGCCAACTGGCTGACACTGGGCGGAGTAGCCCACCGCCCAACTGTGAAGTTACCCTCAAGTATCTGCAGCCAACAGTAAATCTGCTTTGGTGGAATGCCCTAAAACCAAATGGCACGCTGCTAGTGGACCAGCCTACATTAGCACTGGTAGCTGCTAGGCTGGATTAACCTAAAACCCAACTGGTAAGCTGCTAGTGGAATTGGTTTACAGCCAGCCTAATAACTCACTGATTGATATTTTACAGACAGCTACAATCTGCTAATTGTGTAACCTGCAGTCCTTTGGCTGTGGAGTAGCCTACACCTGGTAGGCCTGCCAGCATACAGTGGCCTACAACCAACTGGTAAGCTGCTGATAATACCACACAGACAACTGGCAACTGCTAGTGCAGTAGCCTAAACCCAACTAATAAGCTTGCTGATGATAAACCTGAAGCCAGCTGGCGAAGCTGCTGGTGTGTGGCAGCGGCCAACTGGCAAGGCTGCTGGTAGAGGAGTGGCCTACAATGCCTGGCAGGCATGTTCAGTGGGAGCCAGCCTACGATAGGCTTGGCAGGCTGCTAGTGGGTAGCCTACAGTCGGCAGGCTGCTGGTAGAGGAGTGGCCTACAGCCAGCTGACAGGCTGTGGTGGGTGGCCTACATTAATTGTGCTGGTGATACAGCCAACTGGTGAACTGCTGAGTGGAGGCCCCCGCAGGCAGCTGGTGGCTGCTGGAGTGGGGTGACCTACCAGCCAGCCGGCAAGCTGCTGGTAGTGGCCTACAGGCCATTTGTTGGCTGCTGGTGGGTGGCCTACAGCCACTGTTATGCTTACTGGTGGAGTTAATCTAAGGCCAAGCAGTGCTGCTGGTGGCGTGGCCTAAAGCCAACTGCTTGAAGCTGCTAGTAGTTGGCCTGGACCTGGCAAGCTGCTGTGTCAGAAGGTTGTCTCACAGCCAACTGGCAGAAGCTGCTAGTGGGGTGCACTGCAATACTGTGGCTGCTATTGGAGGTGGCCTGCTGGCCAACTGTGAAGCTGCTAGTTGAGTGGCTCTACAGCCAGCTGGCAAGCTGCTCGATCTGGGTGGCCTGCCAGCCAGCTGGCCAGGCTGCTGGTGGAGTGGCCTAAAACCAACTAGCAAGCTGCCTAGTAGAGTGGCTGACCCAATGGCAAGCTGCTAGTGAAATATTTTTCAGCCAGCTGCCAGGACTCACTGTCAAGTCATCCTACAGCCCCTAGCTGCTGGTGGGATATTTTCAAAACCAAATGGCAACCTTTAACCACATAGCCTTTTGGTAAGCTGCTAGTGGAGTAGCCTAAAGCCAGCTGGTAAGCTGCTGAGATGGGTTGCAGCCAGCGCTAGTATGCTGCTGGTG
>NW_025540718.1:0-2793 GCF_020615455.1 Coregonus clupeaformis | reverse complement strand
GTGTGTTGTGTGAGCGTCACGAGAGGCTACACAAGACTTTCCCGGCGGATTGCTCAAAGTAGTGCCAGAACATTTCAAACAAAAAGGTTTTATTTGTCTTGAAATAACAAATAAAAATTCTTTTGTTTTTAATTAATTCATTTCTTCATCCAAAATCATAATTCTCATCTCAGACTTTCCCAACCTTACTTTGTGTCACGTTTATGCATAATTAAGCGCAACCCTCAAGTCCTTCCAAATTCTCTCTGTTTTCCACGGTGCATATATCAATAGTATTTCCCAAATATATTCTAAATCTTATATTCCTCATGAAGTGACGGTCACACTCTTGTCCCCGTTGATTTTCTTCCCCCCCCTTTTTCTCCTCCTCACTTTTTTCATGATTGGCGCATAGAGGGGTGGAGTTCCCGTTCATACCAGCAGATGGAGCCATGCTGTCTGGGTTTGCAGCCACCTCAGGGGGATGTACTCCCTCAGGACACAGCCTCTCGTGACATCACATCTCCCCCTCCTCACCCGTCCTCTCGGTAAACGGCCAAAGCGGGCATCACGCCCCGGAGGAGCGTCCGCATTGCCGTGGTGCTTGCCAGCTGCTCTCTCTTCAACTCCTCCACCTCAGCAACTCACTCCTGTTGTCTCTCCTTGAGTTTCAATACTAAAACTATCAGCCTTGTTTTAGAGGTTTGGCTTCTGTTGAGCAGCTTTCCAGTTCCTTCTCTCTCTCCTGCCTCCCATTCTTCATCTTGTTCTCCAACACCTTATGCTTCTCCCTCTGCCTTCTTCTCGGACCTCCCTTACTACTGCCCAGTCTCCTCCTCACTCTCGATGGTACCTGCGCCCAGCCTCTCCAAGCTCCTCCTTGTTATGAAGCTCTTTATTTACCTGAGGATATCTAACTCTTCTGTCTTCTTCTAACTGTTGCTTTAACACTACCTCTCAGCGTCCCCTTCAACCAACATTCTTTTCCGATTCTGTAGGTCGTCTCTGTGTCGGTCTGGGCACCTCCATCCCTATCAGAGCCGGGCGGGAGTGGGTATGCTCGGAGTTGCACACCTTCCCGGATGTCTTCCTCTCTTTCCGGGTACTCGGTTTCTCTCCTACTCTCTCATTAAGGCTGGCAGTCTCGTCCAAAAATTGGGCGGGGACGGGGGGAATCACCACCCCGTCGTTGTTCTTTCCCCGATGTGCTGGTCATTGTAAGTTCAGTAATGGGGTTTCTCAATGGTGTCCCCATGACACAGAAATACTGGGAGGACTTTCCCGGGGGTCAGAACACGTTGGGCCCACCAAATCCTTCACACGCGCCAGGGTGGCCCTGGCTCCAAATCCAGTAAGGCCTCCCATCTATGTGATTCACAGTTCACCGGGCAGGTGGGGGGGTCGATCTGCCGCCATCTCACTCCCAGAGCGGGCTTCAAGCGGTGTGTGGGTTCTGCTAGCTGACCCGCAGTGGGCATATTCTCCCACTGCAGTTCTCATCTCCCCACACCAACACTGCTCGGAGTTTCCCCCCTCCTGGTGTCCTCTTCTTGACCCGCCTGTTTCTGGCTCCCCCTGGGCCGGGATATCTTGCGTGGCTGAAGTTCGAGACCTAGGGAATCCTATTAAGACCGAGTTCTTCCCATTTGTGGTGCGGCCCACTCTGGTCTTTTAATTCAGCATCTCCGCTGTCGGCCTGTACTTTCCCACTAGATCAGCCTTGGTCAGGCCTGTTACTTAACCTTTTCCTCATAGCTAGTACGATGCCCAATCCACGCGCCTCCCCCCCTTTTCCATTCTCATCACCCATTTCCTTCGGTCGACAAGTTCATGCATCTCCCCGGTTGGTCTGGTTGAAGTCCAGCTGTAGCTGCCATCCAACTTCGTCGTGATCCATATCTGCTGAGATCTCAACTTCGGGGGCGTCATAGTCATAACCTGATCCGTCCCGTCCCACGCATTCAGCGATTCCCGGTTAGAAGGGGGGCCAACAACCAACCCACTGTTGCTTGGCCAGGTTCCTATTGTCCGTGTCCTCAAATGCATGTATTCAATGTGCGTCGTAGCTCCCATCTTAATATAAATCACTTGCCTTTTTGGTGGCTATTCTAACCACCCTCTATCTCTGCAGCTGCCGAGTTTCCTCTCCTTCAGTTTGGCTTTCTTTTTCCTCCAAGAGAGCCACGTTTGCTTGCATCTAGCCTTAGCTGTGCCAGCAACTTTCAATATGTCCTCCATTTCATTCCGGAGTCCCCATTAAAACTGGGTGATCAGGCCTTGTATCCTCCTCTACATCTTCTTCGTCCTATCTCCCCATCTTTCATCTCATTTCTCAAGTAGTCCAAGTTCCAATTATAGGTCTTGAAATTACGAAAAATATAAATTCTTTCTCTTGTGGCTCTTTAAGGTTTAACAGTTCCGGGAGTGTCTCTTCCACATCCAAAATCATAATTCTCACTCGCTCAAGATAACTTTTCCCCAGCCTTTTAGTCCTTGCAGCTAGTCCAACCCACAATAATTCTATTTGTCATTATCCAAGTGATATTTCCCCAAGGTGTATCTCCCAATCCTTATATTCCTCCTGGAGAGTGATGATGCCACTCTTTGCCTCCCCCGTTAACTTTCCCCGTTCCTTCTTCTTCCCAAACCTTCAGCTCATCAGCTCACCTCATTTGTTTCAGCTGCGTTGGGGAAGATTGGCCATCAGGGGGTAGTTCCCACCGACACCAGCAGATGGAGCCATAGCTGTCTGGGTTTCACGCAGCCACCTCAGGGTGCCACTCCCTCAGACACAGCCCCTACAGTAACATCACG
>NW_025540717.1:0-2793 GCF_020615455.1 Coregonus clupeaformis | reverse complement strand
TCACCCAGCACTAATGTGAATCCTTAGTAACATGTAGGCCATATCACCCAAATGGAAAGAAAGCAAATTACGGACTCTTTTGAATCTGCGTATTCCTCCAGGGCTTAGCTGTCTGGATCTGCGCACTTCGCGGAGCCTGGGATCGGGAGACACGTAAGTGTTTTAGTACTATATCTCTTGGACACAATGATGAAAATAATCATGGCCTCTAAACCTTTCAAGCTGCATACTGGATCCTATTCCTACTAAACTGCTGGGAAGGAGCCAAGCCTCGTGCTTGGCCCTCCTATGCTGAACACTAACAACAGCTCTCTATCCACCGGATGTGTACCAAACTCACTAAAAGTGGCAGTGATAAAGCCTCTCTTGAAAAAAAGCCAAACCTTGACCCGAAAATATAAAAACTATCGGCTATCATCGACCTTCCATTCCTCTCAAAAATTTTAGAAAAAGCTGTTGCGCAGCAACTCACTGCCTTTCGGAAGACAAACAATGTATACGAAATGCTTCAGTCTGGTTTTAGACCCCATCATAGCACCAGGAGACTGCACTTGTGAAGAGTGGTAAATACCTTTAATGGCGTCAGACCGAGCTCTGGCGCATCTGTCCTCGTGCTACTAGGACCTTAGTGCTGCCTTTGACACCATCGATCACCACATTCCTTTTGGAGAGACTGGAAACCCAAATTGGTCTACACGCATGCTCTGGCCTGGTTTAGATCCTACCTGTCGGAAAGATATCAGTTTGTCTCTGTGAATGGTCTGTCCTCCGACAAATCAACCGTACATTTCGGGTGTTCCTCAAGGTTCCGCTTAGGACCATACTATTGTTTTCACTATATATTTTACCTCTTGGGGATAAGTTACTCGAAAACATTGTTAACTTTCACTGCTATGCGGATGACACACAGCTGTACATTTCCAATGAAGCATGATAGCCTCAAAATTGCTCCTCGCTAGAAGCCTTGTTTCAGACATAAGGAAGTGGGATGGCTGAAACCTTTTACTTTTTAAACTCGGACAAAACAGAGATGCTTGTTCTAGGTCCCAAGAAACAAAGAGATCTTCTGTTAAATCTGACAATTCATCTTGATGGTTGTAAAGTCGCTCTCAAATAAAACTGTGAAGGACCTAGGCGTTACTCTTGACCCTGATCTCTTTGACGAATATATCAAGACTGTTTCAAGGACAGCTTTTTTTCCATCTACTGTAACATTGCAAAAATTCAGAAATTTTCTGTCCAAAAATGATGCAGAAAAATTAATCCATGCATTTGTTACTTCTAGATTAGACTACTGCAATGCTCTATTTCGGGGTTTCCCGGGATAAAGCACTCAAATAAATCTAGCAACACTGCCAGATATCCTGGACTATGTCCAAGAAATTTGGACTGCTATTACTCCAGTGCTAGCTTCCCACACTGGCATTCCGTTAAGGGGTGACTTCAAGGTTTTACCGTTAACCTCAAAGCGCTACAAATGGGCTGCTCCTACTTTTCCGAGCTGGTCCCGCCGCATATACCAATACCACGTATCGGCTACTGGTCACAAGACAGGCCTCCTAATTGTCCCTAGAATTTCTAAGCAAACAGCGGGAGGCGGGCTTTCTCCTATAGATCTCCATTTTTCTGGGAACAGTCTGCCTACCATGTGAGAGACGCAGGACTCGGTCTCAACCTTAAGCTCCTTACCGAAGACTTATCTTTTACAGTAGGTCATATGATTGGAGTGTAGTCTGGCCCAGGAGTGTGAAGGTGAACGAAGGGCATGTGGATGTAAATCTAATGCCCTTGCCTGTCTCTGCCGGTCCGCCCCCCTCTCCACTGGGGTTCTCTGCCTCAACCCCTGTTGCAGGGGCTGAGTCACTGGCTTGCTGGTGCTCTTCCATGCTGTCCCCTGGGGGGTGCTTCACTTGGAGTGGGGTTGGAGTTACTGACGTGATCTTTCCTGTTTGGTTGGCGCCCTTGGTTTGTGCTGTGGTGGAGACCTCTGTGGGCTATACTCGGGGCCTTGTCTCAGGATTGTAAGCTGGTGGTTGGGGATATCCTCTAGTGGTGCGGGGCTGTGCTTTGGCGAGAGCCATGAGTGGGGTTATATCCTCCTTGTCTGGCCCTGTCCGGGGTTTCTTCGAATGGGGCCACAGTGTCTCCGGACCGCTCCTGTCTGGGCCCCAGTATTTATGCTGCAGTTGTGTCGGTTGGGCTGGGGATAGTTGGTTATACCTGGGAGCACTTCTCCTGTCTTATCCAGTGTCCTGTGTGAATTTAAGTATGCTCTTCTCTAATTCTCTCGCTCTTTTTTTCTCTGGAGAACCTGAGCCCCAGGACCATACGTCAGACTACCGGGCATGATGACACCTTGCTGTCCCCAGTCCGCTTCTGGCCTTGCTGCTATTCCAGTTTCAGAATTGTCTCTGCCATAAGGGTCACGAAACCCCTACCTGTCCCAGACCTGCTGTTTTCAACTCTAAATGATCGCTAGAAAAGCCAACCGAGATTTATATTCCTGATTGCTTATTTGACCATGCTTGTCACTTATGAACATTTTTGAACATCTTGGCATGGTTCTGGGTTATAACCCCACCCGGCACAGCCAGAAGAGACTGGGCACACCCCCCATAGCCTGGTTCCTCTCTAGGTTTCTTAGTGTTTTGCCTTTCTAGGGAGTTTTTCCTAGCCACCGTGTTTCTACACCTGCAGCATTACTAGCTGTTTGGGGTTTTAGGTTGCTTCTGTACAGCACTTCGAGATATTAATGCTGATGTAAGAAGGGCTATATAAAATAAAATTGATTGA
>NW_025540716.1:0-2819 GCF_020615455.1 Coregonus clupeaformis | reverse complement strand
TATGGTGTGTTGTTTATGTTTTGTTTGGGTGGTGTGTTGTGTATGGTGTGTTGTGTATGGTGTGTTGTGTATGGTGTGTTGTGTATGGTGTGTTGTGTGTTGTGTTGTATTTTGTGTATGGTGTGTTGTGTATGTTATTGTGTGTATGTTTATGTGGTGTTGTGTATGTTTGTGTATGTGTGTTATGTTATGGTGTGTTGTGTTGGTGTGTTGTGTATGGTGTGTTATGTGTTGGGTATGGTGTGTGTTGTGTGTAAAATTGTGTTTTTATGTTTTTGTGTATGGTGTGTTGCCTATGTGTGTTGTATGTAGTGTGTTGTGTATGTGTGTTTTTGTGTTGTTATGGTGTGTTGTATGTGGTGTGTTGTGTATGGTGTGTTGTGTATGGTGTGTTGTGTATGGTGTGTTGTGTATGGTGTGTTGTGTAGGTGTGTTATGTGTTGGGTATGGTGTGTTGTGTATGGTGTGTTGGGTATGGTGTGTTGTATGTGGTGTGTTGCCTATGGTGTGTTGTATGTGGTGTGTTGTGTATGGTGTGTTGTGTATGGTGTGTTGTGTATGGTGTGTTAGGTATGTTTTTGTGTATGGTGTGTTGTGTATGGTGTGTTGTGTATGGTGTGTTGTGTGTTGGGTATGGTGTGTTGTGTATGGTGTGTTGGGTATGGTGTGTTGTATGTGGTGTGTTGCCTATGGTGTGTTGTATGTGGTGTGTTGTGTATGGTGTGTTGTGTATGGTGTGTTGTGTATGGTGTGTTGTGTATGGTGTGTTGGGTATGGTGTGTTGTGTATGGTGTGTTGTGTATGGTGTGTTGTGTATGGTGTGTTGCGTATGGTGTGTTGCGTATGGTGTGTTGCGTATGGTGTGTTGCGTATGGTGTGTTGCGTATGGTGTGTTGCGTATGGTGTGTTGGGTATGGTGTGTTGGGTATGGTGTGTTGGGTATGGTGTGTTGCATTATGTGTATTATTACGTATGAGTATGTGTGTATGGTGTGTTGTATGTGGTGTATGTTACCTATGGTGTGTTGTATGTGAGTGTTGTGTATAGTGTGTTGTGTATGGTGTGTTGTGTATGGTGTGTTGTATGTGTGTGTATGTTGTGTATGGTGTGTTGTGTATGTTTTGCGTATGTGTTGCGTATGGCGTGTTGCGTATAGTGTGTTGCGTAGTGTGTACGTATGGTGTATGCGTATGGTGTGTTGCGTATTTTGCGTATGGTGTGTTGCGTATGGTGTGTTGCGTATGGTGTGTTGCATTTATGGTGTGTTGCGTATGGTGTGTTCTGCGTATGGTGTGTGCATTATGTGTGTGTTTGGGTATGGTGTGTTAAGGTATGGTGTGTTGGGTATAGTGTGTTGGGTATGGTGTGTTGTGTATGGTGTGTTGTGTATGGTATGTTGTGTATGGTGTTTTAGGTATGGTGTGTTGGGTATGTTTTGGTATACTGGTGTGTTGGGTATGGTGTGTTGTGTATGGTGTGTTGTGTATGGTGTGTTGTGTATGGTGTGTTGGTATGGTGTGTTGTGTATGTGGTGTGTTGGTATAGTGTGTTAGGTATGGTGTGTTGCGTATGGTGTGTTGCGTATGGTGTGTTGCGTATGGTGTGTTGTATGTGGTGTGTTGCGTATGGTGTGTTAAGTATGGTGTGTTGCGTATGGTGTGTGTGGGTATCGTGTATTTGGGTGTGGAGTGTGTTGTGTATAGTGTGTTGTGTATGGTGTATTGGGTATAGTGTTGTGTATGGTGTATTGGGTATGGTGTGTTGGGTATGGTGTGTTGGGTACTTAATTGTGTTGTATGTAGTGTGTTGTATGTGTGTGTTGTGTATGGTATGTTAGGTATAATTGTATTGGGTATGGTGTGTTGTGTATGGTGTGTTATTATGGTGTGTTGTGTATGGTGTGTTGTGTATGGTGTGTTTGTGTGTGTTGTGTATGGTGTGTGTTGGGTATGGTGTGTTGCGTATGGTGTGTTGCGTATGGTAATGTTCTTGCGTATGGTGTGTTGCGTATGGTGTGTTTGCGTATGGTGTGTGTTGCGTATGGTGTGTTGCGTATAGTATGTTGCGTATAGTGTGTTGCGTATAGGTATATTCGTATGGTGTGTGCGTATGGTGTATTGCGTATGGTGTGTTGCGTATGGTGTGTTGCGTATGGTGTATTTAAGTATGGTATGTTAGGTATAACTGTGTTGGGTATGGTGTGTGTTGGGTATGTGTGTTGTATGGTGTGTTGGGTATGGTGTGTTGTGTATGGTGTGTTGTGTATGGTGTGTTGGGTATGGTGTGTTGGGTATGGTGTGTTGGGTATGGTGTGTTGGGTATGGTGTATTGGGTTGGTGTATTTGTGTATTGTGTGTTATGTGTATGGTGTGTTAGGTATGGTGTATTGTATGTATGAGTGTGTTAGGTATGTGTGTTGGTATGGTGTGTTAGGTATAGTGTGTTTGCGTGTGGTGTGTTACGTATGGTGTGTTGCGTATGGTGTGTTGCGTATGGTGTGTGCGTATGGTGTGTGTGTGCGTATGGTGTGTTAGGTATGGTGTTGTTAGGTATGGTGTGTTGTGTATGGTGTGTTGTGTATGGTGTATTTATTATTATGTAGTATGTTAAGAGTATGGTGTGTTAGGTATGGTGTGTTGTGTAATAATTGTGTTGTTATAATTGTATGTTGTTTTTGTTATGGTGTGTTGGGTATGGTGTGTTGGAGTATGGTGTGTTGTGTATGGTGTGTGTTGTATATGGTGTGTTGTGTATGTGTGTGTTGTGTATGGTGTATTGTTTATGGTGTGTTGTGTATGGTGTGTTGTGTATGGTGTGTT
>NW_025540715.1:0-2833 GCF_020615455.1 Coregonus clupeaformis | reverse complement strand
ATATCTTGTGATATCCGGGGGTGTGTCCTGGGCATTACATCCCCCTAGGTGGCTGCAAGCCCACCGCTTATGGCTCCATCTGCTGGTATAGTCAAACTCCACCCCTCTTGCCAATCTTCCCACCATAAACTCGATGATGAGCTGAAGGTTTGGGGAAACCTGATCTCCAGCCTAATGGCTCTCGGAGACAAAAAGAGTGCTGCACGTCCACTTCCATGAGGAATATAAGGATTTGGAGATACTTACTTTGGGAAATACTCACCTTTGGATATCTGCACCTGTGAAATACTAACATTTGGAAACTTTTTGCTGGGTTGGCCACTAGCTGCAACGTGACTACAGCCTAAGGCTGAGGGAAAAGTTATCTATGTATGATTTTGATTCATCCCTAATGTTACTTACCAAAGAGAACAGACTTTGGTTATATTTTCGTTAATTTCCCAAGACCTATAATAAAATCCTTGTTTTGTTTAACCTTGTCTCCTTTCACTACTTAAGCAATCCCGCTGAAAGCTGTTAGCCTCTCGCATTAACGTCACAGATGGTGGAGAATCGCGGCCCGCTCAAGCGTTAATAGTGCATTCAGAGGATACCGAAGGTTTGATCACCCAGTTTTCCAAGTTGCCGTACTCCCGCTTATTAACCCTTGTTCTGCCTTTAGATGCAAGCAAAGCGTGGCTCTCTTGGAGGAGCAAAGAAAGCCAACCTTCTGAAGGCAGAGGTTGCAGTTGCAGAGGGCAGAGGTGTCAAAATACCCAGCCCCTAAGTCAAGTACTTTATATCTAAGATGGAGCTACCGATGACATTGAGGCATACCTGCATGCATTTAAGGCCACGCCACTAGGGAAGCCTGGCCCCAGCAACAGTGAGTTATCTATTACCTCCTTTCTAACCGGGGAATCGCTGAATGCTGTCACTCCCATTACCTATATGCCCTGAAGTCTGAATCCTCCAATTGACTCACAAGTTTGATATGCCCTTTCACAGCTGGACCTTCCAGCAACCAACCTCCTGCGCAGATGCATAACTTGTCCGAATCGCAAGGAAATGGCTGATCCCAGAATCATCGTTGTGGTGGATCTTACCTACGCGCCCCCTCCTTATGCTAGTCAACGCGGTTCATCAGTCAACAGGCCTTACCCGGCTGATCTGACCGTGGAAGCTGTAGAAGAGAGTACCAGGCCACAGCGGAGATGCTGAATGTTCCCCCGTGCGGCCCCCCCACAAATGGGAATACCATCCACCCACCACGTCAGACTTATCCCGGCTCAGGGCGAGCCAAACCAGGCGGATCCAAAAGTACACCAGGAGAACTTCGACTATTGGTAAGATCGACATATCTCCTGGCAGTTAGGGGAACCCCATAACCTATCCCACTGGAGTCCTCCCTCCCTTCCCACTTTTCCTCAGCTCTTAGGAGTCGTAGATGGCGTCCCAATCAACCTCCCGGTAACTGTGAATCACCATGATGTGGAAGCCTTTCTGGATTCTGTAGCCGGCCACTGGTCTAGATTTAGTGGGCCCAACGTGTCTGACCATCCTCCCAGTTTCCTGTCTCCATGGACACCAAAATCCCCATTACTGAACTTACAATACCCACCCACCATCCCCGGCGGCGCGGGGGTGGTTGATTCCCTCCCCGTCCCTGTCCTAATTGGGCCGAACTGCCCCCTTTTCCCTCACTGAGAGAGATCTCAGGATCTACCTCGGAAACCGGAGGAGGCAAGACTCATCCTGGGAAGGCTCCGGTGCAATCCTCCGATTACTCCCACTCCACTCCCGGAGCTCTGATAGGGATGGCAGGTGCCCAGACCGAGCACAGACATGAGCCACAGAATCTGACAAAACTGTCTGGTCTGAAGGGGACCGCTGAGAGGTATCGTTTGTTAAAGCACAGTTAGACATGAACAGAGGAGTTATATCCTCCAGGCTAAACTCCAACCCGAGCTCCTTCCATAAGCAACAGGAGGAGCTGGAGAGGCTGCGCAGGACCATCGGGTGTGAGGAGACCCTGCGCAGTAGTAAGAAGGTCAGAAGAAGGCAGAGGAGAAGTACAAGGTGTTGGAGAACAAGATTAGAGAATCGAGGAGCTGCTCCAGCAGAAGCTAAACTCTGCTAAAACCAAGGCTGATGCGTTCAGTAAGAAACTCAAGGAGAGACAACAGGAGGCTGAGTCCCTGGTCCTGAGTTGGAGGTAAGAGCAGTCTGGCAAGCACCACGGCAATACGGACCCTCTCCCGTGATTTCGCTCCTTTACCCGGCGGGGCGTCGTCCCGAGGGGGGGATGTGTGATGTCACGAGAGGCTGTGTCCTGGAGGACTTACATGAGGTGGCTGCAAACCCCAGACAGCTATGCTCCATCTGCTGGTATCAGTCGGGAACTCCACCCCTCTATACCAATCTTCCCCGCATAGCTGAAACAAATCAGAAGCTGAAGCTGAAGAAGGTTTGGGGAAGGTCTATCTCTCCAACTGGGCTCTCGAGAAAGGTACTCCCTTCCATGAAATTAAGGATTTGGAGAATCTACTTACCTTTAGGAAATACTCACCTTTGGATATCTGCACCTGTGGAAATACGTGAGAGACATTTGGAAGGACTTTTTGCTGGGTTTGGCCACTAGCTGCTGCGTGGACCACAGTAAGGCTGGGGAAAAGTTATCTAGCGATGAAATTATGATTTTGATGTGAAAACATCCCTAACTATACCCTTAAAAGCCACAAAAACACTTTTTTTTTTTCGTTAATTTCCCCAACCTATAATAAAATCCTTGTTTTGTTTAACCTTGTCTCCTTCACTTCTTGAGCAATCCACGCTCAAAGCTGTGTAGCCTCTC
>NW_025540714.1:0-2849 GCF_020615455.1 Coregonus clupeaformis | reverse complement strand
ATGTCACGAGAGGCTACACAGCTTTCAGCGGATTGCTCAAGTAGTGCAAGGAGACCAGGTTCAACCAAAAACAAGGATTTTATTAAAGGTCTTGGGAAACTAACTATATAACACAATGTACTCTGGTGGCTCTTTCAGGGCCACAGTTCAGGGACAAGTCTCTTCCACATCCAAATCATAACTCCCGCTCAAATAACTTTTCCCAGTCTTACTATATTCCACGTTGCAGCTAGTGGCCAACCCAGCAAAACGCCCTTCCAAATGTCCCACGTATTTCCACAGGCCATATATCCCAAAGGTGAGTATTTCCTCAAAGGTAAGTATCTCAAATCCTTATATTCTCATGGAAGTGGACGTGCAGCACTCTTGTCCTCCAGAGAGCCCAGCTTGGAGACCGTGTCTCTTCCCTTCAACAAACCTTTCAGCTCATCAGCTCCTGATTGGTTTCAGCTGCGTGGGAAGATTGGCCATAGAGGGTTTGGAGTTCCCCACCATACTCAGCAGATGGAGCCATAGCTGTCTGGGTTTGCAGCCATCTCAGGGAATGTAACGCCCCTCCAGGACACAGCCTCTCGTGACATCACACATCCCCTTCTCTCGACCGCTCGACGCCCTCGTCGGGGTAAAGGCAGCGAAGAAGGCATCACGCCGAGAGGAAGCGCCCGCATTGCCGTGTTGCTTGCCAGACTGCTCTCTTTCAACTCCTCCAACTCTAGACCAGGGACTCAGCCTCCCGTTGTCTCTCCTGAGTTTTACTGAACGCATCAGCCTTGGTTTTAGCAGAGTTTAGCTTGGTTGACAGCTTTCTCAGTTCCTTCTCTCTCTCTGCCTCCGTGCAGATTCTTCATCTTGTTCTCCAACACCTTGTACTTCTCCTCTGCTCTCTCTGACCTTTACTAGCCTGCGCAGGGTCTCCTCATACACTCCTGATGGTCCTGCGCAGCCTCCAGCTCCTCCTGGGTGTTTAGGAAGGAGCTCTGTTGGAGTTTAGCCTGGAGGATATCTAACTCTTCTGTCTTCATGTCTAACTGTTAGCTTTTAACAAACGATACCTCTCAGCGGTCCCCCTTCAGACCAGACAGTTCTTTGTCCAGATTCTGTAGCCCGTCTCTGTGTCGGTCTGGGCACCTGCCATCCCTATCAGAGCTCCGGCGGGAGTGAGTAACTCGGAGGACACCGAGCCTTCCCAGGATGAGTCTTGCTCTCTCCGTTTCCGAGGCACTCGGGTTATCCTCTCCTGAGACTCTCTCCAGAGTGGGTAAATGGCTGGGCAGTCTCTGTCCAATTAGGACAGGGACGTGGGAGGGGAATCAAATCCACTCCCGCCGCCGTGTGTATGGTTCCCCGTGTGCTGGTCATTGTAAGTTCAGTAACAGGTATTCGGTGTCCCCATGGACACAGGAAACTGGGAGTGACTTTCCCGGGGTCAGACACGTGGGCCCACTCAAATCCTTACGCACCAGGGTGGCCCGCTACCAGAATCCAGTAAGGCCTCCACATCATGGTGATTCACAGTTACCGGGCAGGTGGGGGGTCGATCTGGGCCGCCATCTACGACTCCCCAAGAGCGAAAACACGTGTGTGGGTGCTGAGCTGGAGGACTCCGCAGGGCATAGGTTCATCGGCTGGTTTCCCACACTGCCAGGAGATATGTCCCATCTCCCCCACACCGGTAACACTGTCGAGTTTCCTCCTGGTGTACTTGACCCGCCTGGCTTCTGGCTCCTGAGCCGGGATAAGTCCTGACGGGCTGGGTTCGAGACCTGGGGGTCCTTTTGGACGGGTTCTTCCCATTTGTAGGGGCCGCACTCCTGGGGTCTTTTTCGAAGACTAGCATCTCCGCTGTGGCCTGGTACTTTTCCACAGCTTCCACGGTCAGACTGCACGGGTCAAGGCCTGTTGATCGATGAACCGCTTTGCCTCATAAGGCAGGGCGTAGGTAACGATCCACCACAACGGCCCACCAATACGCTGCTGTATTCTCTGCGGATCCAGCCATTTATTACATTCGAACAAGTTCATGCATCTGCGCTCGAGGAGGTTGGTCTGGTTGGAAGGTCCAGCTGTGAAAGCGCTTGGGCCATACCAAACTTTGTGAGTCCATATCTGCTGAGGATCTCAGACTTCAGGGCATCATAGTCAGTAACCTGGTCAGGCCCAGGTCCCGGACAGACCAGCGATTCTCGGTTAGAAAGGGGGCTAACAGACCAACTCACTGTTGCTTGGGCCAGGCTTCCCTAGTGGCCGTGGGCCTCAAATGCATGCAGGTATGCCTCAATGTCATCAGCTCCCATCTTAGATATAAAGTCACTTGCCTTTATTGGGCGGGTATTTGGACCACCCTCTGTCTCTGCAACTGCAATTCCTCTGTTTTCAGAAGGTTGGCTTTCTTTGCTCCTCCAAGAGAGCCACGTTTGCTTGCATCTGGGCTTGCTGGGCCAGCAACAAGGCCTTCCAACATGTCCTCCATTTCAGTCGGGCGGGGAGCCTACGGCCAACTTGGGAAACTGGGTGATCAAACCTGGGGTATCCTCCTCTGACATGCACTATTAACGCTGAGCGTGCCCGTATTCTCCACCATCTGTGATGTCACGAGAGGCTACACAGCTTTCAGCGGGATTGCTCAAGTAAATGCATGAAGACCAGGTTCAACCAAAACAAGGATTTTATTAAAGGTCTTGGGAAACTAACGAAAGTATAACACAATTCTGTACTCTGGTGGCTCTTTCAGGTTAACAGTTCAGGATGTCTCTTCCACATCCAAAATCATAACTCTCCTCGCTCAAATAACTTTTCCCCAGTCTTACTATATTCCACGTTGCAGCTAGTGGCCAACCCAGCAAAACGCC
>NW_025540713.1:0-2868 GCF_020615455.1 Coregonus clupeaformis | reverse complement strand
CTAATCTGTCATCAGAGGCGCCACTTTGTCTGGCGTTTCATCACTGTCTCCACCACTCCCTGAGCAGGGAGTGAGTTCAGTGGGTTGGAGAGCATAACCCTTCTGCAACGTCTGTTCTAGCCAGCGTGAGGCAGTGCAGCTTCTTCGCCACTGCCAGCAATGCAGAGAAAGCGCCCAGAAGCTGGGCGCGAAGCTATGGTACATCCAGTAGGAAGGACCCTGTATTCCTCTATGTTTATACCATGCACTGTTCCCCAACATTGAAGTGGTGGAAACATAGCCCAGAGTGGGCCTCCCGTGAAAGAGGAAATCTCGTTCTGAGAAAGAAAGAGGAGTGACCGGTTAAACCCGTAACCTCCATTCGCCGCCCTCCTTGAGCTGTCGTGGGTCTGAATTGCGCTGACCGAGGCCTGGCCGCGGCAGAGGCACCATTCCCAACAAGCGATTGCGTCATCTTAGGTGATTGCAATTCGGCTATCAGCCCTTCACTACAGTACTCCTAGAAGTCTGTAGTATGAGGTCTCTATATGAGGTAAAAGAAGGCGCGCCTTGATACCTTCTTAACTTTCACCTTCTGTGTTTTCAACTCTGCACCCCTGGTGGGTGATTCACGCTCAGTGTGAGTGAAGTAACTCTTGTTCTGTCAGAGCTGATACTTTGGTTATACCCTGCGTTAATCCACCCCTCCGTGAGCATGCGCATGGGTCTGAAATACGCGTGTCTTGGGGGCCTTGGTCTGCGATAATGCGCCGTCCCCAGAATAGCTGCTGTGTTACAATGCCTGGGGCGCAGTACTCTGGGCACCTTGGTACGCGGTATCCGGGCCCTCCGTGAACGCAGCATGGGTCTGCTTCGTACTAGTGGAGACCTTAGTCTGTGCTGGTGCGCCATCCCCAAATAGCGGCTGCGTCTCTCATCGAAATCTGACCGGACTCTCTTCTGTAAGCACTTCTTATGCGTGAAGTGTGATGTGACGACCTGATTGAGTTCTTCAGGATACCTACTCTTAGTACCTGTTCATCCAACGCACCCTCGGTGGGCTGAGCGGCTCTTCAAATGTGGAAAGAGGAGTGAGATTTAACGCTCTATATGGAAACTCTTTTTTGACAAAATCAGGTGGAGCAAACTCTTTATTAAACACATCAACAAAGGCATTCACATCAACCCCGTCCCATAGCAGAATCAATGAGCACGGTCACACCATCGTCGTCCTCCATCCTCTCCCCGCGTCCACTTACGCCTCCTCTTACCCTCCTTGGAGGGGAGCCAGGTGACGTCTCGTCCCACCTCCTCGCCGGCTGTAGTGGGGCTACCGTAGCTGCTGGGAGGAGCCCGCTCGCCTAGTGGCCGCCGGATGACGCCGGTCGCCACTCGTCGTAGACCCCGGTCTACTTAGGGGGCGGAGGTAGCCTTTGGGGAGGAGGGCCCCGAATCGTCCTGCCAACGGCAGGTGTAACCAGCTGCTTCTTCTCCTCCTCTAACTTTGAAAAACGCAGCTCCATCGCCTCTTTGTTACGACCCCAAACAGCACGTCGTCCAGAGAGAGGCGATTCAAGAAACCGTCCTGTCTGCCTCTTTCATGTCAGCCAGCCAGAGTATCGTTCCCCGAAGTGGCCGTGACCGCGCAGACTGCGGGCGCCTGTGTAAAGTGGAGTATGAGCGCCAGAGAATTCTGGACGCCTCCTCCTTCCTCGATACCCATCTCTGTCTTTGTGGTTAAGCGGGACAGAGGACGCCATGAGAGGAGCAATGTTGACCCAGCTGCTGCCACAGCTTGGGCTCCCAACCCAAAGCACTTCTCTAACAGCGGCGCTGTGGTGAGTCCTTCTGGATGCAACGTGGCCTTCTTGGAAGCCAAAACTCAACCCGATGCGAATCGCCACGCCATGGTGCTTTCTCTAACCTGGATTCCTACCCTGAAACGCTACTTCCACTCTCGTGAATGGGAGATCACGCTTTTACAAGCGACAGCGCGCTAAAGGTGCCTCTCACGAGCCCTCAATGTACCTAGCCAAAGAAGGCATGGCAGGAGCCACTGGCTCTGCCGCCTTCCTTAGCCTATAAAATAAAACCGCCCTCCCATCATATCAACCTCCAGTGCGGAGGAAGGGGAGCACCTTATTGCCACCGTTGAGCAGCTCTCTCAATGAACCACGGAAAATCCGCTCTCAGATCTGCAGCGAAACTACCGTCTCTCAGAGCTAAATATCCCCCTTGCTATAGGGACTGCAAGCCCTCTCCGCTCTCCAAAGGAAAGGGGGCTTGAAAGTATGAGGGCCAGGGTCCGACTGTTCCATTGGAATGCCAGACCCTTCCTCAGAAATCTATCTTCCCCATGCGCCGTCGGACAACGCCTCTGAAGCAGAGGCTAGTATCGGCCTAACCACATCCTCAAGGGATTCACTCCCTGAAACCTTATGCTACCTCTCTTTCTAAACGAGGGCGCAGAAATTTGAGGGGGACTGCAGACGTAACTTCCTTGGCATGCTGGGATCACAAACACACAGAAACATAGGTCGTGAAGAAAGTGGTCACCCAGCCGCCATGGAAGTGCATCTGCACTGAGCTCTGAAAAGAGCTTTTGGGGAGTGGAAAATCTCCCGGTGTGCTCATTTAGGCGGCGTTGATACTGAATATCGCGGCGTTTTTAAAATCCTGAGTCTTCGTGCTTCGTCTCTTCTTGGCTCTTCAGTCTAGTCATCCAGTAAAAGCTGAAGAAAAAGGGAGGCTGATTGAGAGGCATCCCCTCTTATAAGGTTATATTGTACTCCTATTGGCTCTTCAAGTGTGTGCATAATTTTGTCTCAGGCTGCTGCTGCCTTGGGGCAGAGGGTAAACCACTAGGAGCATCTCTGTGAGCGATCCCAT
>NW_025540712.1:0-2881 GCF_020615455.1 Coregonus clupeaformis | reverse complement strand
AAGGAGGAGACCAAAGCGCAGCGTGTTGGAGCGAACATCGAGACTTTATTATAAAGAAACCACGATCAAAAACAACAAACCAAATATGACGAAAAGTGAAGTCCAATACTGATAATGACTAACAGCAACAAGGAAACAAAAAAACCCACAAAACCAAAGGTGAAAACCACACAGTATAAAATATGGTTCCCAATCAGAGATAACGAGCCGACAGCTGACACTCGTTACCTCCCGATTGGGAGTCATATGACAAACAAGCACACGCTAACCAAACCCAAACATAGAAATACACAACCAGAAATCCCAACATAGAAATACACCCAAATGAAAATGAAACAACCCTGGCTCCATAAATCAGAGTCCCTGGAGCCAGAGTGTCACAGCACTCTTCTAAAGGTGCGAACTCCGGGGCGCTCCAGCATACAGTCTAGGGAAGGGACTGGGTGGGCGCGTCACCATGGTGGCGGCTCTGGCACTGGTCGTGGTCCCCACCCCCACCATAGTCACTACCCGCTCACGTAGCCTCTCCAAATGACCACCCCCCAATATAACCCCACTGGATTAAGGGTCAGCACCGACTAAGAGGCAGCACCGGACCAAGGGGCAACACCGGACTAAGGGACAGCACCAGGAGAAGGGGCAGCACCCAGGATAAGGGGCAGCACCAGACCAAGGGGCAGCACCAGGAGAAGGGGCAGCACTCAGACCAAGGGGCAGCACTAGGATAAGGGGCAGCACCAGGATAAGGGGCAGCACCAGAAAGACTAAAGGGGCAGCACCAGGATAAGGGAAGCAAGGGCTAAGGGGCAGCACTCAGGATAAGGGGCAGCACCAGGATAAGTGGGACAGCACCAGAACAAGGGGCAGCACCAGGATAAGGGGGCAGCACCAGGCCAAGGGCACCAATAAGGGGCAGCACCAGGATAAGGGGCAGCACCAGGATAAGGGACAGCACAGGGCCAAGGGGCAGCACCGAACTAAACGGGCGGATCCTGGCTGGCTGGCTCTGGCAGATCCTGGCTGGGCTGGGCGGATCCTGGCTGGACGTGCTCTTGGGCGGATCCTGGCTGGGACGGCTCTGGCGGGATCCTGGCTGGGACGGCTCGAGCGGATCCTGGCTGAACGGCTCTGGCGGATCCTGGCTGGACGGCTTTGGCGGATCCTGGCTGGACGGCTCTGGGCGGATCCTGGCCGGTCGCCTGCGCTGGGCCGAGATCTGGCTGCTCGCGGCTGGTGGATTGGCTGCTCATCGGCTGGCTGACGGATCTGGCTGCTCATGGCTAGGGCGGAAGGCTCTGGCCGATCCTGTCTGACGGAAGGCCCTGGCTGATCCTGTCTGGCGGAAGGCTCTGGCTGATCCTGGGCCTGGCGGACGGCCCTGGCTGATCCTGTCTGGCGGAAGGCTCGTAGCGGCTCCTGTCTGGCGGAAGGCTCCACGGCTCCGGGACCCGGCGGACAGCTTGGAAGGCTCTGGGCAGACGGGGCGGCTTTGCAGGCTCGGTACAGACGGGCAGTGTGCTTTAGCGCCGCGAGGGGCAGACGGGTAGTTCAGGCCGCCGTTGGGCAGACGGGCAGTTCAGGCGCCCGCTGGGCAGACGGGGCAGTTCAGGCGCCGCTGCAGACGGGCAGTTCAGGCCCCGTGGCAGACGGCAGATTCTGGCCGCGCTGAGGCGCACTCCCGCAGGGGCCTGGAGCGCGGTGCCGGAACTGGAGGTACCGGGCTGAGGACACGCATCTCAGGGCTAGTGCGGGGAGAAGGAACAGGGCATGCTGGGCCCTGGGGGACGCGACCGCAGGGGCGCTGATGCGTGGTGCCGGAACTGGTGGTCCCAGGCTGAGGACACGATCTCAGAGGCTAGTGCGGGAGGCGGAACAGGCCGGGCTGGGCTGGCGACGCGCGCACCGTATCCCTGGGTGCGAGTGGCCGGAACAGGCCGGGCCGGGTTGGCGAAGCGCACCATATCCCTGGTGCGTGGAGCAGGAACAGGCCGGGGCTGGGCTGGCGACGCCGCACCTATCCCCCTGGTGCGAGTGGCCGGAACAGGTGCCGGGCCGTGGCGAAGCGCACCATATCCCTGGTGCGTGGAGCAGGAACAGGCCGGGCTGGGCTGGGCGACGCGCACCGTATCCCTGGTGCGAGTGGCCGGAACAGGCCGGGCCGGGCTGGCGAAGCGCACCGGTATCCTTGGTGCGTGGAGCAGGAACAGGACGGGCTGGGCTGGGCGACGCGCACCGCATCCCTGGAGCGAGTGGCCGGAACAGGCCGGGCCGGGCTGGCGAAGCGCACCCCATCCCTGGTGCGTGAAGCAGGAACAGGCCGGGCTGGCGCTGGCGACCGCGCACCGCATCCCTGGAAGCGAGTGGCCGGGACAGGCCGGGCCGAAGGCTGGCGTACACACCGTAGACCTGGTGCTTGGGAGTAGAACAGCCCGGCCCGTACCGGGAACACACACCACTGGCCTCAACCGGGGATCGGGAACGGGCCGGACCGACTGGCAACACACATCAGTCTCTCACGCCGTGCCACAAACACTTCCCTCCCTCTACTTCGCCAATGGCTCCCGTATGCGCTAGCCTCTCTCTCCCTTTCTCCCTGTAGCAGCATCCTGCCGCCCAGCCGCCCAAGCCATGTGCCCCCCCCAAAATTTTTTTTTGGGGTTGCCTCCTGTCCCTCCGACGATGGTCTGCCGATGCCGCGGCTCCTCCCGCCGCCGCCTCTCCACCGCCCGGGCCCCATGGACGGCGCATCCATCCCATCCAGGATCTCCCCCCAAGTCCAGGACCCTTTTCCGTCCAACAGCTCCTCCCATGTCCAGACCCTTTGCTCCTGGAGGCGCTTGCTTGGTTCCTTTGTGGTGGGTTTTTCTGTCACGATCGTCAA
>NW_025540711.1:0-2895 GCF_020615455.1 Coregonus clupeaformis | reverse complement strand
TTACATTCATTAGTCCGTTTGTGGTGGAGAAGGTGATCAATCCGGTGGCAGTTACTCAAACTCGAGGGCGCTCAGAATCCATCCCACCTTTCATGTCTCCTGCCTCAAGCCTGTTTACCTCAGTCCTCTGTTGCCTCCTCATCCTCCCACCTCCTCCTCCTCGGATGATCGGAGGTGGTCCTGCCTACACGGTGCGACGCATCATGGATTCCAGACCGGGCGGGCGGGGTTTCCAGTATCTCGTGGACTGGGAGGGTTATGTCTGAGGAGAGGAGTTGGATTCGCGCGACAGATCCTAGATGCTAACCTCATCCGTGCTCTACCGCCTCATCCTGGCGCTCCGGGAGTCCGCCCGGTGGCGTTCGTCGGAGGGTGTCTGTAACGATCCCGGCAGTCTGAGTCGGGTCCTGTCTGTGACTAGTTTTTCTGCTCGGGATCTCCAGTTTCCCGAGGGTTCTGAAACGCTCGGGAGCTCTCTTGATTTCCGCACCTGCATCCCATCAGCAATCTGCACACCTGGTCCTGATCATCACCCTTCTTAGCTCTCAGCTAACATCCATTCCTCGGATCGTTAGCCATGAACAGTAGGTTTATCAGAGTATCAGTCTTAGAGCTTCTAAGCGTTAGTTTTGTTGTTTTGCACCTTGTTGGTTTGTTGTTTACTTACCTCCGTTTTGTTCCATCTGCAGTCTCGTCGAACCTTCACCCCTACCTCTGCCTGATGTCGGCGGCTGCAGCCATCATTGACCACCTACCCTCAACAACTCATCACGCCGCTTCGCTCTGTTCCTGGATTATTCAGCATCACTTTCATTGAATTTGTAAATAAACACTCACCTTCGTTTCAACTTACCTTGTCCTGGTCTGCTTCTGGGTTCTGGCTTATAACCTGACATTAGGGCTTGAACCACGGCTAACAGCTCCCTGTCCCTACGTCCTTAATTGCGCTCCGCCGAGCCCAGGCTTTTAGAATAAAGGCGCAGAGACAGAGCTTAGGAGGCGTGCCGGAGCGTTGCGACAGTACTGCCCCAATACCGGCCTCTGTAGAGTCCACCTCTACCTGGAACGCTAAAGCGGGGTCGGGTGCGCCAGCACCCGAGTGAACAGGTCCTTCAGTTTACAAACCGCCCTGTCCACTTCAACCACCACTGCAAACGCACCGGGCCCCCCTTCAGCAGGGGCGTATTAGGGCTGCTACCTGTCCCAAAACCCCGGATACCTCCGGTAGTAATTGGCAAAACCAAAAACTGCTGCACCTCTTTAACAGTGGTTGGGTTGCCTACGGCTGACTTACCAGTCAATCTCCATCTTCACCCCTGATGCACACCATACCCAAAAGGAATACTCCTGAAAACCAGACTTTTCTCTGCCTTGACATACAAGTCATGCTCCAACACCTACCCACACTCGCGCACCAGGGCTACATGCTCGGCTCGTGTGGCAAGAGTACACTAGGATGTCGTCAATGTACACTACCACTCCCTGCCCATGCAGGTCCCGGAAGATCTCTCCACAAATGATTGGAAACTGAAGGAGCATTTGTTAACCGTATGGCATGACAAAGATACTCATAATGACCTGAGGTGGTACTAAGTAAAGTCTTTGTTTCATCTCCCTCTAATGCGCACAAGTTATAAGCGCTCCTGAGATCCAGTTTTGTGAAAACCGCGCTCCGGCGTAATGATTCAGTCATACTGTAATCAGAGGAAGAGAGGGTAACTGTATTTCACATTGATCTGATTGAGACTACGATAATCAATACACGAGCGCAAACCTCCATCCTTCTTCTTCACAAAAACTCGACGCAGGGGAAGTGGAGGGCCTTGTATCCCTGTCTCAGGACTCAGCTATGTATGTCTCCATAGCCGCCGTCTCCTCTTGAAGCCAGAGGATACACATGGCTCTCTTGGAAGTGCCGCGCCTGTCTGGAGGTTTATCGCTGAAATCTCCCTGCCTATGAGGTGGCAATCGCGTCGCCTCGTCTTGCTGGTTTCCCAGTGCCAATCCTCATATACCTTGCATTGCGGGCACTTAATTTGGACTCTCACATTAATTCGCCCCAACGAAACACCTAAACATCGCCCAACACACTGGCCCAGACCATTCCTTGAGGCCCTCTGTTGCCACGAAATGGTGGGGTCATGGGTGATTAACCAATAAGCCCCAGCACCACGGGATACGCAGGAGAGTCAATTGATACAACTGAATAGTCTCCTCACTTGCAGCCCCCTGCGTCTTCATTGCAGTGACGCTGTGACCTCCTAATCAACCCAGATCCCAACGAGGCGGCTATCTAGGGCATGGACAGGAAAGGGTGCATCAACGGGCAGGAGGAATCCCTAACCCAAACCAAAATTTCCGATCAATAAAATTCCCAGCCGCGCCTGAATCGAATAGCGCCTTATGCTGGGAATGAGATGCAACCTGAGAGTATACACAAGTAACACGAGAGCTCTGAGTGAGTCCCTACTCACCTGAAATAATACCTCCCCCAGTGCCACCTGTTGCCCCATTCCCTGGAACCCTCCCCAGCACCTAGCCGCAGTGTGTCCTCCACGGCCACAGCTGGTGCAGGGGCCGGCCCCCTGCAGGTTCTCTCTCCTTCTCCTAGCGCCCAGCACCCCGAGAACTCCATTGGGCTCGGCTTCGGAGGCTGGGGGATGTATGGGCGGCCCCATCTCGGGCCGTCCGCGGGTAACCAGCAGGGTATCCAGACGGATGACATGTCCACTAGCTGGTGAAAGGACAGATTGGTGTCCCTGCAGGCCAGCTCTCGGCGAGCGTCCTCAAGAGCTACACCGATAGTGGTCGATGAGTGAACTGTGAACTGTGCCACTAGAGATCCTGGTTGAATCCAGGCTCTGTCGCAGCAGGCGACCGGGAACTCATGGGCGC
>NW_025540710.1:0-2910 GCF_020615455.1 Coregonus clupeaformis | reverse complement strand
TGCATATCATTAACTGCTTTACCAAGGATCTTAAAATCTCAAAGCTCTCCTGTAGATTTTGCAGTGACATGGTGTCCCCATGAGTCACAGAACACTGAGCCAACCGCTAGAAGATTACCACCCTACCTCTCTGTATTTTGCAGGCTGCCCTCCCACCACAAGCGCTGGGCTTGGCGGAAACACCAGTATTGGAGCTGCACGCAGGCAGTTGTAACTCAATATCTGTCCACAACTCAATCTATATATGTATATATATAAACTCACAAAAACGTCCTCTCACAGTCACCCTAGGTTTATTTACAGCAAACTTTAATGTATTAATTATTTGTATGAACATAAAGATTCAACAACTGAGACATAAACTGAACTAAGTTCCACAGAATTAGAATAATGTGTCCCTGAACAAAGGGGGGTCGGAAATCTAAAGTAACAGTATCTGGTGTAACCTCCAGCTGCATTAAAGTACCGGTACATCTCCTCTTCATGACCACACCAGATTTGCCAGTTCTTGCTGTGAGATGTTACTTTACTCTTCCACCAAGGCTTCCTGCACCAAGTTCCTGGACATTTCTGGGAATGCCCTAGCCCTCATCCTCAGTTCAACAAGTCCCAGACGTGCTCAGTAGGATTGAGATCATGATCTTAAGCATTGCTCTGGCAGAACACTGATATTCCTTTGGAAATCACATACAAACCAGCAAACTATGGCTGGTGGCATTGTCATACTGGAGGTCATGTCAGGATGAGCCTGCAGGAAGGGTACCACATGAGGAGGAGGATGTCTTCCTGCAACACACAGGAGTTGAGATTGCCTGCAATGACTCTCAAGCTCATTCCAATGATTCTGTGACCAGCACCCGCCCCAGACCATGACGGACTGTCCACCTCCAAATCGATCCGCTCCAGAGTACAGGCCTCTGTGTAGCGCTCATTCCTTTGGCGATAGGCATGATCTAACCATCAACCCTGGTGAACAAACCGCGACTCGTCAGTGAAGAGCACTTTTTGCCAGTCCTGTCTGGTCAGCGGCCAGTGGTTGTGCCCATGGCGACGTTGTTACCCGGTGATGTCCTGGTGAGGCCTCTGCCAAAACATGCCACCCCCTCCACTCTCAAGCTGTGCGGATTGATCCCAGGCACTGATGGAAGGAGAGGGTGTCGCGTTCTAGTGTAATTTTTGGGGTTATTGCCATCCTGCACCTCTCCTGGGTGTGATGTTTGAATGCCCCGATCCTGTGCAGGTGTTGTTACTGCGTGGTCTGCCGCTGCGGACGATCAGCTGTCCGTCCTGTCTCCTGTTGCTCTGTCTTAGGTATCTCACAGTTCAATTTTGAATTTGCCTTTACGAGCTGCATCTGATTCTTCTCTTGCAGCATGCCTAAGAGCACATTCACGCAGATGAGCAGGGACCCTGGGCATCTTTCTTTTGAAATTGTTTTTTCAGTGTCATAGAAACCTCTTTACAAGTCTGTAATCCTGGTAGTGTCTTAACACCGTTTCACGGTGCATGTTTGTTAATTGTTTATGGTTCATTGAACAAGCATGGAAGCAATGTTTAAACCCTTTATTGAAGTCAGCGAAGTTATATGGATTTTCAAGAATTATCTTTTGAAAGACGGGTCTGAAAAAACCGTTTCTTTTGCTGAGTTTAGTACCAGCATGTTTGTATGTCCGCGAATCGGAGTTTTTCAAGATTACAAAATCGAAGCCACAGCTGTATACTAATTACATCCTACTGGCTAGCAGCACGATGGAAATATGATTGCATATGCACATGTCTGTCCATCTCGTTCTCTCCTCTGACTGATCCCTTTAACTTTTTGATCTTAGATAACCAGGTTTTACATCCCCAACCCGCTGTGACTCCACACCTTGGATTTCTCCTCCCTCATCAATCAGTCCCCCTCTCACGGTTCCAATCTCAGTGTTTGCTTTATTTTCTAATATTGTTGTCATCAAAATCTTTTTCGATAACAGCAGTGTTACCCTAAGTGACATACATCCTGATGTTATACTTGGAAAATTGTGTTTCCATAGTTGGGGCTGTGTGAGGACTTGTGAAGAGAAGAATCTGCTCTTGTAATTAAGACAATTTGGCACGGCCGAGAGAAGGTGTTAACGTCAGAAGGCTAAATATGTTCACCAGTTAGCCATTGTTATATCGTGAGCTGGAAAGTACCAGTGACATACCGCTTGGCTTCTAGATCAGGCAGTCATGGACATGGCCCCAGTGCGTTTCTACTGCCGAAAACTTAGATGGAAACAGAAAAGTCAGAGCCTTTTGGGTAGAACTCTAGGGTAAATCCTCAATGGAAATTAGCCATCATTCTTCAACCTGTCGCTGACTATCAGACTCTTGAACAGCCATCACTAACCATCTGCAAGTGATTCTCACTCACAAAACACCACTGATTACTGCTGTCCCATTTATCTTATTAAACCACTGGACACTTCCCATTTCATGCTGTGTATTTAAATACTGTCTTCTTGTGTGGCTCATTCTAATGCTCTCTACTACTGATCATTTAACTCTTTCATTGTTGGGTTCTGAACAAACAGAGTAAAAGCTCAAACAGTTTGACTAGAAAAAGCTCAAACCAAATGTATTCACCCACTGGGTCAAACAGTTGCAAAAGACAAGGTATGTTTACACAAGCACATAAATGTATACCCTCCTACTAGGTGGAGTTTACTCCTTGCACATCTAGATAGCCAATAAATATATGTTGCTGGTCAGGAACTTAATTGGTTCCTCTCACTGGTGTAGTAATGGCCCTACCATACATTTTCAGAACCTTCTTGGGTTTAAGAAATATCTATGGATAGGACCGATTTCTACTCACTTCATCTGTTCACTTGACCTCGGGCTGAATTCCCCGCTCCTCGCTGTCTTACCTTTTATCAGTACTGA
>NW_025540709.1:0-2945 GCF_020615455.1 Coregonus clupeaformis | reverse complement strand
CAGATCAAATCAAATCAAATCACCTTATTGGTCACATGTGCCTAATACAACAAGTGCAGACATTACAGTGAAATGCTTACTTACAGCCCTTAACCAACAGTGCTTATTTTAAACAAAAAAAGTAAGAATAAAACAACAACAAAAAAAAGTGTTGAGAAAAAACAAAAAGAGCAGAAGTAAAATAAAGTGACAGTAGGGAGGCTATATATACAGGGGGATAACGGGTAGAGTCAATGTGCGGGGGCACTGCCAGTTGAGTGTAGTTGAGGTATTATGTACATGTGGGTAGAGTTAAAGTGACTATGTATAAATACTTTGGGCAGAGTAGCAGCGTAAAAAGGATGGGGTGGGGGCAGTGCAAATAGTCCGGTAGCCATGATTAGCTGTTCAGAGTCTTATGGCTTGTGGGTAGAAGCTGCGACAGTTTTTGGACCTAGACTTGGCACCCGGGTACCGGCCACGCGGTAGCAGAGAGAACAGTCTATGACTAGGGTGGCTGGAGTCTTTGATGTTCTTGAGGGCCTTCCTCTGACACCGCCTGGTATAGAGGTCTTGGATGCAGGGAGCTTTGGCCTCAGTGATGTACGTACGCACTACCCTCTGTAGTGCCTTGCGGTCAGAGGCCAAGCAGTTGCCATACCAGGCGGTGAACCAGTCAGGATGCTCTCGATGGTGCAGCTGTAGAATCTCTTGAGGATCTGAGACCCATGCCAAATCTTTTAGTCTCCTGAGGGGGACAGGCTTGACGTGCTCCTTCACGACTGTCTTGGTGCTTTAATCCTATAGTTCATATGGTGATGGACACCAAGGAAGTGAAGCTTCCCCAACCTGTTCCACTACAGCCCTGTCGATGAGAATGTGGGGGGCGGGTTCAGTCCTCTTTTTTTCCTGTAGTCCAGCAATCATCTTCTTTGTCTTGGTCACGCGTGAGGAAGAGGTTACACACCTGGCACCACACGGCCAGACTCTGACCTCCTCCCCATAGGCTGTCTCATCGTTGTCGGTGATCAGGCCTACCACTGTTGTGTCGCCGGTAAATGGTAATGATGCAGGCTGGAGTCGTGCCTGACCATGCAGAAGTCATGGGGTGAACAGAGAGTACAGGAGGGGGACTGGAGCACGACTCTGAGGGGCCCTGCTGAGGATCAGGTGGTAGATGTGTTGTTACCTACCCTTGCTCACCTGGGGGCGGCTCCGTCAGGAAGTCCAGGATCCAGTTGCAGAGGGAGTGTGTTTAGTCCTAGGATCCTCTTAGCTTAGTGATGAGCTTGAGGGTACCTATGGTGCTAAGAATGCTGAGTTGCAGTCACTGAATAAAGTATCTTCAATGTAGGTGTTCTTCTTGTCCAGGTGGGAAAGGGCAGTGTGGAGGTTATAGAGATTGCATCATCTGTGGATCTGTTGGGGCGCTATGCAAATTGGAGGTCTAGGGCTTGGGATTATACTGTTGATGTGAGCCATGACCAGTCTTTCAAAGCACTTCATGGCTACAGACGCTGTGTGCCACGGGTCGGGTAGTCATTTAGGCAGGTTATCTTATTCTGGGCACGGGACTATGGTGGTTCAGTTTAAAACATAAGACATAAGACTCCTGGCCAGGACATGTTGGAAATGTCAATGAAGACATTTGCCAGTTGGTCAGCACATGCCTCGAGTACACGCCTGGTAATCCTCATTACTGGTCTGGGCTCCAGCTGGCCTTGTGAATGTTGACTTGGTTGGTAAGTCTTAATCACATCGGCTACGGAGAGCGTGATCACATAGTCAGGCCCTGAACAGCTGAAAGCCTGGGCGCATGCTTCAGTGTTGCTTATCTCGGGCTTGCAGCATAGAAGTGGTTTAGCTCATCTGGTAGGCTTGTGTCACTGCAGCTCGCGGCTGGTGCTTCCTTTGTAGTCTGTAATAGTTTTCAAGCTCCTGCCACATCTCGACGCAGCCGCCAGAGCCAGTGTAGTATGATTCAATCTTAGACCTGTATTGACTCTTTGCCTGTTTGATGGTTCGCCGGAGGTCATAGCGGGATTTTTTATAAGCTTCCGGGTTAGAGTCCTGCCTTGGAAAGCGGCAGCTCTACCCTTTAGCTCAGTGCGTATGTTGCCTGCAATCCGTGGCTTCTGCTTGGGGTATGTACGTGACGGTCACTGTGGGAACGACATCATCGATGCACTTATTGATGAAGCCAGTGACTGATGTGGTGTACCTCAATGCTGTCTGAAGAATCCCGAACATGTTCCAGTCTGTGCTAGCAAAACAGTCCTGTGGAAGCTATATTCAAGCGCTATCTGGACCACTTTATTAAAACCGGACTGATTGCTTTCCTGCTTCAGTTTCTTGCTTATAAGCAGGAATCAGGAGGGATAGAGTTAAGGGTTTGATTTTCCACAAATGGAGGGCGAAGGGAGAGCTTTGTATGCGTCTCTGTGTGTGGGAGTAAAGGTGGTCTATAGAGTTTTTTTCCTCTGGTTGCACATTTGACATGCTGGTAGAAATTAGTAGAACGGATTTCAAGTTTCCTGTACAAAGCCCCTGCCACTGTGGGGGGAGCGCTGCATCTGACATGCTCTGTTGATTAATGGCCTTGTAATACAACTATCTTAGTAAATCTTAATGCCAGCATTGGTTTGTGGTTTTAAATAGACAGCTATGAAAATATAGCTGGAAAACTCTCTTGTTAAATAGTGGGGTCTGTTAGCTATCATAAGATACTTTACCTCAGGCGAAGCAAAACCTCGAGACTTCCTTATTTGATTTTGTACACCAGCTGTTGTTTACAAATATACAGAGACCGCCACCCTTGTCTTACCGGAGCCAATGCCTCTGTCCTGTCACAAGGCAGCTCGCAGCTCACAGCTGAACAGTATCATTGCTGTCGCTCAGCCACGACCGCAGAAACATAAGATATTACAGTTTTCAATGTCCTGTTGGTAGGATAACCGTAACTTAAA
>NW_025540708.1:0-2946 GCF_020615455.1 Coregonus clupeaformis | reverse complement strand
GCCAAGGCAGCAGCCTAATCTTCCTGGGGTTTATTATGGAACCCCATTGGTTCCTGCCAAGGCAGCAGCTACTCTTCCTGGGGTTTATTAAGTATCACATTGGTTCCTGCACCAGGCATACTCTTCCTGGGGGTTTGTGGGGATCATTGGTTCTACAGCTACTCTTCCTGGGGTCCCAGAGCACATTAAGGCACTTACATCACACACAAAACTGAGATAAAACATACATCATATAACATTATTACACACTACATATCTACAATACAAAATTATATTACCACCATACAATAATATCACAATGTATGTGTGTAGAGTGTGTGTGCTAGCACTTGTGTGTGTGTGTGTCGTGTGCTCTGTACCTGTGTGTGTCTGCTTCACAGTCCCGGCTGTTCCATAGGTGTATTTTTGCAGTTTTTTAAAAATCTGATTTTACTGCTTGCATCAGTTACCTGATGTGGAATAGGGGGTTCCATGAAGTCATGGCTCTATGTAGTACTGTGTGCCTCCCATAGTCTGTTTTGACTTGGGGATTGTGAAGACACACACTCTGGTGGCATATGCATAGTTATGCATGGGTGTCCGAGCTGTGTACTAGTAGTTTAAAACAGACAGCTCATTTGTTCAACTTGTCAACACTTACAAAAAACCATTAGTGATGAAATTAATCTCTCTTCCACTTTGAGCCATGAGGGTGTGTTGCATGTCATTAATGTTTGCTCCCCATGTACTTTTAAACTAGCCGTGCTGCCCTGTTCTGAGTAATTGTAATTTTCCTAAGTCCCTCTTTGTGGCACCTGACCACCACGACTGAACAACAGTAGTCCAGGTGCGACAAAACTCGGCCCTGTAGGACCTGCTTTGTTGATAGTGTTGTTAAGAATGCAGAGTAGCTTTATTATGGACAACTACATACAATCTTAGTACTGTTGTATCAATATGTTTGCAATGATTATGACAGTTTACAATTCAGGGTTACTCAAACAATTTAGTCACCTCAACTTGCTAAGTTTCCACATTATTCATTACAAGATTGTGTTGAGGTTTAGGGTTTAGTGAATGATTTGTGCCAAATACAATGCTTTTAGTTTTGAAAATATTTGGGACTAGAGTTATTCCTTGCCGCCCATTCTGAAACTAACTGCAGCTCTTTGTTGATGTTGCTGTCATTTCAGTCGCTGTAGTAGCTGACGTGTATAGTGTTGAGTCATCCGCATACGAGGAGCACACTGGCTTTCTCAAAGCCAGTGGCATGTCATTAGTAGGAATTGAAAAAAATCGGGGCCTAGACAGCTGCCCTGGGAATTCCTGATTCTGCTGGTTTATGTTGAGAACTTCCATTAAATCCCTGTGTTCTGTTAGACAGGTACAGTGGGGAGAAAAAGTATTTAGTCACCACCAATTGTTGCAAGTTCTCCACTTAAAGATGAGACTTTCATCATATACCTCAACTATACGTCATCCATTTGTAGGATTTTTTAATGAATTTATTTGCAAAGTATTTGGTCACCCACTACAAACAAGCAAGATTTCTGGCTCTCACAAACCTGTAACTGCTTCTTTTGAGGCTCCTCTGTCCCTCCCTTTCGCTACCTGTATTAATGGCACCTGTTTGAACTTGTTATCAGTATAAAGCACTGTCCACAACCTCAAACAGTCACCTCCCATCCCTGTGGCCCAGACCACTGTCAAAGGACCCTAGAAACCGTTGTAGACCTGCACCAGGCTGGGAGGCTGAATCTGCAATAGGTAAGCAGCTTGGTTTGAAGAAATCAACTGTGGGAGCAATTATTAGGAAATGGAAGACATACAAACCACTGATAATCTCCCTCGATCTGGGGCTCCACGCAAATCTCACCCTCAAGTCAAATGATCACAGAGCGGTGAGCAAAATTCCCAACCACACAGGGGGACCTAGTGAATACCTGCAGAGAGCTGGGGCCAAAGTAACAAAGCCTACCATCAGTAACACACTACGCCCCATGGGACTCAAATCCTGCAGTGCCAGGCGTGTCCCCTGCTTAAGCCAGTACATGTCCAGGCCGTCTGAAGTTTGCCAGAGTGCATTTGGATGATCCAGAGGAGGATTGGGAGAATGTCATATGGTCAGATAAAACCAAAACTTTTTGGTAAAAAAACTCAACTCGTTGTTTGGAGGACAAAGATTGCTGAGTTGCATCCAAGAACACCATACCTACTGTGAAGCATGGGGGTGCAAACATCATGCTTTGGGGCTGTTCCTACAAAAGGGACCGGACGACTGATCCGTGTAAAGGAAAGAATGAATGGGCCCATGTGGCCGTGAGATTTTGAGTAAAAACCTCCTTCCATCACTTAAGGCCATTGAAGATGAAACGTGGCTGGGTGCTCAGCATGACAATGATCCCCCGAACCTTGAAGGTGGCTTCTAAGAGAAGCATTTCGTCCTGAGGTACATTTAGCCAGTCTCAATCTCCAACCCCATAGAAAATCTTTGGAGGGGTTGAAAGTCCATGTTGCCCAGCGACAGCCCCAAAACATCACTGCTCTAGAGGAATCATGGAGGAATGGGCCCAAAATACCAGCAACAGTGTGTGAAAACCTTGTGAAGACTTACAGAAAGCGTTTACCTGTGTCATTGCTAACCTTGAGTCTCATAACAAAGTATTGAGAAACTTTTGTTATTACCAAATACTTATTACACACCATAATTTGCAAATAAATTCATAAAAATTCCTACAATGTGATTTTCTGATATCTCATTTGTCTGTCATAGTTAGCGTGTACCTATGATACAAGTACGCCTCTCTCATCTTTTTAAGTGGGAAACTTGCACAATTGTTTGCTACTAAACTTTCCCCACTGTAACTCTTTATCCACATTATAGCAGGGTGTAAAGCCGCCAACTTTTATCGTTTTTCCAGCAGCAGGCTATGATCGATAATGTCAAAAACCGCAATGATCTAACAA
>NW_025540707.1:0-2964 GCF_020615455.1 Coregonus clupeaformis | reverse complement strand
CTTTTGGTATACATACCATTCATTATTATTTTACCTTTTCACACAATTTGTTCACGTTACAGCCTTATTCTAAAATAATTAAATTATTCTCATCAATCTACACCTATACCCCATTAAAGCAAAACGTTTTTAAAATGTTTCAATTATTACAAAAAACAACAAAATACTTTACATAGTATTCAGACCCCCCCACAACTCTTCCTCAACCCACAACCTAACACACAACTCTTCTTCAACCCCGGCCTAACTCCCCAACCCTTCTTCCATCACTTCTTATATCTACTCTTTCTCCTCTCACTCTGTATTATCCATATGTTAACACCTCCCCTGGCTCTTTCACTATGTAACTATGGGTACTATCTCCATCTATGGGTACATCTATGGGTACTATCTCCATATCATAGCATTATCTCGTACATTAGTTATAATGTATATCCATAACATTCAACTTTTATCATTGAAATACTGTAGCAGATGGTTTGTTTAGCATCAGTACTGCCTTCCTGAAATCTAGCCAGGCTACTGTCAGTCCCAACCTAGAAATGCCTTAATGTTTTCTGGATCAGTGTTATTGACAGTGTTCCTGAAGTAGGTGGCATTGTGGTGTGAGTTCGAATCTCATTCACTATATTAGAGTACTGTACCTGGAACATTTTGTATTTCTGTCTTTTGTTTTTTTCTTCACTACCTAGCCTGCAGTAGCGGCTCCTGAAAAAAAATTCTCATGGGGGCAATTTTTCCTGATGATTTAGGTGACCTACACATTTTAAAAACGATATGTCCAGCAACAACATGAAGACAGGGCCAAATACTGATATACACATTTTCATTCAAAAAGGCCTCATGGTTGAATTGGAAATATGTGCACCTGAGCATAATTCACAACAAACAAGCAGGAGACTTTTTGATAGAGGCTACTGAAAACATTGATGCAAGTTATTGGTAATAAAAAATTTTAAACTTCCATATTCTGCCCTCTTGTATAGATTTGTGAAAATTAACATTGATACATTTTGCCTGAAAACAGAATTTAAAATAATTTCTAGAAAAAAGGTAAACACGCTATCTGTATGTTTAATAAACAACCATATTCTGTTTTGGTGTATAGATTTGTAAATATGATGATGTCTCCTTTCACATGCATACATTTTCAAATAAAGAGCTCTGCTTTGAAAAGATCGAATGATATTGTTTAATCTTACCTTATAGCCTGCACACTGCTTGTGAAGCTATCGAGGACACGTTTGATGAACATCGTTCCTTCTTCTGTAGCTTCTGGTACAGAATGTCGACTCGGGGCATGATTTTCTAGAAAAAGCCCCAAAAATTTTTTATCTTCTTGCTATCCCTACTGTACCTCAACACAAGCACCAGCTGTGTCTGTGTAAAAACATCCATTAGTCTGCGTCCAGCTGATAGCTACGAAGTTACGCCAACTTCACCTCCTCCACAATATGTTCCCTCACTACCCTAGCATACCTCCAGTAGCTTCGTTTTGAATGGTCTTTGATTCCAATTTAGATAAGAATGTCATCAAACACCTCATCTAATTTGCCACAAAGTTGACAAGTCCAAGAAAAATATCAGGGTTCAGGTGGAGCCCTCAGTTTCATATTTGCCTTGCAAAGCTAACTCAAACACTCCCATAAAACTTCACACCTGATTCCGCTGAGGATGTGGCGGTTCTTGCCTAACCTCATCGTTGTGGCGACCCGACACTAACCTGTATCCCTCATCCAGTTAGTGTGGCATGTTCACTCTCCCCAAAGCAGACAATCTCAAACAACTCTCCATGTGGTCTTTGACAGCTCATGTTTCTTAATCTTTTCTGAAAGATGGTGCATGTCCGTTACACCCAGTCAGTGTCAGCGGTGCTGTCTGCCGTACCGCCTTCCAGGGGTGAAAGAGTAAGCAGGGTATCAAAACTCATTACTACATCCACCTCTAGCCAGTTTTCTTATTATGGAAAATCCTCGGGTGTAGACTTTTCCCCCTTTATAATGTTAATGTAATGAATTTGGTCTGTCCTTTGTTTCGTTGCCAATTTATCTTGATTTTTCCGACAAACCAGCGAACTTCTTTCAAAGAACAATCGAGTTGCACTGAGCGTTCAACCATCTTGACAGTAGTCTCGTGAATTGATTGCCCTTTGCTACCGCTCTTTTTCTTGATTATGTTCATGGTTATGTTACGTATGCTATCAAGCCCTCCCATAAAATTGTATTAAAGCTCTGATATTTGAAAAAAAAGATTTTACATGAGAGCTATGAGATTCTGGGCGATTTTCAACCTGACTGAAATCCCCCAAAAGGGGCCATTTGAAGCTTACACTTTAGCCTGATTGACATTTTAGTGGCAGATCAGGCGTCTAGAATAAAACACTGATAACTACTGTTGCCGTGATATAATTATTAAAAAAAAAATCCCTTCCTTTTCCCCGTTTGGCAGTCGTGGCCCATATACGCCCTAATAACACACCGCCCCTGCTAGCATATTCAAATCACTTTAGAAGCAACATCCCAACCAATAATTTAGCTAATTACTTTGATGTGAATTGAATATGTACATATATTCCAATATTATTCAATCTAATTATTTGAATTTACAATACCATTTCTTTTACATTATTCTTTTTTTTAAAACTCTTATTAGCTTCCAACTGGAAAGGGGCGAATCTTTGTTTGTGAATTTTTTTGTTCAACTGCAAGCTATTTAATGGCTAAATGAGCTGAGTTTATTCCACTAATATTAGTGCAATTTCAAAAATTACAGTGCATTCTTATTCGACCGCATTTTTTTCTTTTTTGCTATTACTGCATTATTCTAAATTATTAAATAGTTTTTTCCCTCATCAATCTACCCCATCCCCATATACAAAAGCAAGGTTTTTAGAAATGTGTGCAAATTATAAAAAAATATTAAACTGAAATATCACATTTACATAAGTTTTCAGACCATTTACTA
>NW_025540706.1:0-2999 GCF_020615455.1 Coregonus clupeaformis | reverse complement strand
AGCTTCTTTTTGAGGATTTCCAACATTATGTATTTTTACGTATCATATAGTCACCTTTAGGGTGTTTCACAAACAATAATATATTAAGTCCAGCATATTATTTTATTATTCGTATGTGGATATTCACTTTATTAACCATAGCTGTTAAAGCGAGAAGAGGGAGAGAGCTGCCGCCTAGCAGGCAGGGGAGGGGTCAGAAAGCACAGAGTTTTCAAACCCAGACATGCAACATTGCGAGACTTTGGGAACGCTTGCGAAGCAGACTACAGGAACAAGCCGGGTTTGGGTTCATATAGAAGTCACGAGAAGTGAAAATGATTCCTTAGTTGTTCATTTTCCTCGAACTAAAGGCACAACGTAGATCTGAGCGGATGTCTTAAGTATTTAACATGTTATTACTCCAACTTCGTGAAAGTGACAAACTGTCGTTTTTTATTTTGTGGGAAAAACTACTTTATACTGAAGGAGTGCCTTTGAGTTGACGGCCTGCACATGCGCAGACAACCTGGCCTCAATGACTTGTTTCTGCGCATGAGCTTAGTCACAACGCCACTATGACATCGCTTGTGAGTGTGTGAGGCAGGGATTTCTATTGGAGAAGGAGTTTTATGCATATCTTCATACTGTTCTGTCTTTGGCGGTACTGTGATCTACTGACACAAGTGAGTTGCACAACTGAATGCTCAACCGAAATGTGTGTCTTCCATATCTTTTAACCCAACGGCTTTGAATCAGAGAGGTGAGGGGGTTGCCTAACCAACATTCGTCATTTTAATTTTCCTCTTCCATTGATTAGATATCTCCTAACTTTCTCTCTCTCCAATTCAATTCAATTCAATTTCAATTTAAGGGCTTTATTGGCATGGGAAATGTGTTAACATTACAAAGCAAGTGAAGTAGATAGTAAACAAAAGTGAAATAAATAACAAATATTAACAGTAAACACAACACCCAGAACAAAGACATTTGGTCATATTATGTATATATACAGTGTTGTAAATAATGTGCAAATAGTTGGGGCACAAATGGGAAAATAAATAAACATAAATATGGGTTGTATTTACAATGGTGTTTGTTCTTCACTGGTTGTCCTTTTCTTGTGGCAACAGGTCACAAATCTTGCAGCTGTGATGGCACACTGTGGTTTTTCACCCAGTAGATAAGGGAGTTTATCAAAATTGGGTTTGTTTTCGAATTCTTTTGTGGATCGCTGTAATCTGAGGGAAATATGTGTCTCAATATGGTCATAATATTTGCAGGAGGTTAGAAAGTGCAGCTCAGTTTCCACCTCATTTTAGGGCAGTGCATTATTAGCCTGTCCGAGAGCCAGGTCTCTTTCTCTCTCTCTCTCTCTCTCCCCTGCAGCAGTCGTTGCCTGATCTGTATGGGCGCTCTCCGGACAAGTCAGTTAAAATTATACCTACAGTAATCTTGAGACAACCATATTCTCTCAGTTCTGACACAGACCCGTGACATTATTTAGATTATTAGCTGCTCAGGTATTACATTTTTATTAATAAGCTGGAAAACAATAATATGATGCCTCCCTAGTGAAGGCCTTCTCCAGAACCCCTTTGTTTCAGATATTTCCTTGAATGACTTTCAAAGATACAGTAATGTTGTAGGCCATTTGTGACTAAGAGCAGTTGTCCAATATGAGCCCTAAAAAACAATATTTTGCCAAGTTTGGAGACTGAGTTAGAAATGTATACAACAATATCACTGATAATTTTACAATGATTTGATGAACATAAGGCCAATATAGGATATATTGTTGAGGTGGACATTGCGCTTACCTTTGTCTCTGAATGATGTGAGCGGCCCGCTCATTTCATCCCTTTCAAATGTCTGTACTCAGACAGATAAATGTGAAAGTGAAAGCAGCAAAACATGTGCCTCTACGTGTTAAAATGACAATTCATTATGTGGAGTTGTGAGAGACTGCAACCTACATGTTGAATATGTTTCAAACCACTAACTTGAGCATTTGTAATCAGAATAACAATAAGACTGAATGTTCCTACCTTGGCATACAGTGCATTCGAAAGTATTCAGACCCCCGACTATTTCCACATTTTGTTAAGTTACAGCCTTATTCTAAATTTGATTAAATCGCTCCCCCCTCATCAATCTACACACAATACCCCATAATGACAAAGCAAAAACAGGTAATTTTAATAAATGTTTGCAAATTTATAAAATACAAAAAACGGAAATATAACATTTACATAAGTATTCAGACCTCATCAGTACTTTGTTGAAGCACCTTTGGAAGCCACAGCCTTGGTTCTTTTTGAATGACGCTACAAGCTTGGCATACCGGTATTTGGGGAGTTTCTCCCCATTAATCTCTGCAGATACTCAAGCTTTGTCAGGTTGGACGGGAGTGTCATTGCACAGCTATTGTCAGGTTCTACAGAGATGCTAGACTGGGTTCAACCGGGCTCTGGCTGGGCCACTCAAGAACATTCAGAGACTTGTCCCAAGCCACTCCTGCGGTCCTTGGCTGTGTGCTTAGGTCGTTGTCCTGTTGGAAGGTGAACTCACCCCATTCTGAGGTCCGAGCGCCTGGAGCACAAGCCATCAAGAATCTCTCTGTACTTTGCCCTGTTCATCTTTCCTCGATCCTGACTAGTCTCCCCAGTCCCCCAAGAAACACCCCAACAGCATGATGCTCCCACCACCATGTCACCGGGAGGGATGTTGCCAGGCTTCTCCAGACGTGACGCTTGGCATTCAGGCCAAAGAGTTGAATCTGTTTTACCAGACCAGATCATCTTGTTTCTGCGGTCTGAGAGTCCTTAGGTGCTCTTTGGCAAACTCCATGCGGGTGTCATGTGCCTTTACTGAGGAGTGAGCCTGCCTGGCCACTCTACAATAAAGTCTACTTGGTGGTGTGCTGAAGAGATGGTTGTCCTTCTGGAAGGTTCTCCTATATCCACAGAGGAACTCTGGAGCTCTGTCAGAGTGGACCATTGGTTCTTGGTCATCTCTCCTGA
>NW_025540705.1:0-3028 GCF_020615455.1 Coregonus clupeaformis | reverse complement strand
TCAAATCAAATCAAATCAAATCAAATTTTAGCTTGGTCACATGCCCAGATACAACAGATTCAACATTACACAGTAATTCCCCTTCCTCTTTATTTAAAGCAAGAATAACACACAAAAAAAAAAAAGTGTTAAAAAACAAGAATGATAAATCTACATACTTATATCGGGGGTACCGGTGCAGATCATGTGCGGGGACCCTTGTTAGTTAATTGATTAATTGTACATGAAGGTGGAGGATTCAAAGTGACTATGCATCATCTCTATCCGCATGCAAATAGTCTATCCGATTAGCTGTTCATCTTTTGTTATTTTTGAGAAGCCTTTTACCCTAATGGCACTGTCCGTTACGTTTAGCTGAAACAGTCTATAATTAGGGTGGCTGAAGTCTTTCAGCAATTTTAGGAGCCTTCCCTCTGACCCGCCTGAAGTATAAGAGGTCTTGGATAGCAGGAGCTTTGCCTATGTGTGGCTCCCTGTAGTGGTCAGAGGCAAGCAGTTCCATACCAGGCCGGTGATACAACCAATCAGGATGCTCTCGATAAGTGCAACTATAAGAATTTTTGAGATCTGAGGACCCATCAAATCATTTTTGTCTCCTGGGGGAATAGTTTTCGTGCTCTTCCTGACTATCTTAGTGTGCTTGACCACGAATTATTGTATTCCCCTGAACTCTCCACTGTCAGCCTCATAAGAGAAATGGAGCGTGCTCAATCTCTTTTTCCTGTAATCCTCAATCATCTCCTTTGTCTTGAATCACTTGTTGTTGTCCTAGCACCCCCCAATCTCTACCTCTCTTTCATGTTGTCGGTGATCAGACCTACCCTGTTGTGTCGTCGGCAAACTTAATGATAGGTGTTGGAGTCGTGCCTGGCCATTTGCACAGTCATGGGTGAACAGAGAGTACAGGAGGACTGGTCCACCCCGTGTTGAGGATCAGTGTGGCAGATGTGTTGGTACACTACCCTTACCACCTGGGCAGCCCGTCGGGAAGTCCCAGGGGGATCCAGTTGCAGAGGGAGGTGTTTGGTCCCAGGATCCTTGGCTTAGTGATGAGCTTAGAGGGCACTATGGTGTTGAATGCTAGCTTAGTCAATAATATGCATTCTCACGTAGGTGTTCCTCTTGTCCAGGTGGGAAAAGGGCAGTGTGGTTCGATAGAGTTGCATCATCTGTGGATCTGTTGGGGCGGTATGCAGGTTGGAGTGGGTCTGGGTTTCTGCAGGATTATGCCTGATGTGAGCCATGACCAGTCTTTCAAAGCACTTCATGGCTACAGACGTCAGTGCTCTGGGTCGGTAGTCATTTGGGCAGGTTATCTTAGAGTTCTTGGGCACGGGGACTATGGTGGTCTGCTTGAAACATGTTGGTGGCCACAGACTCGGTCAGGGACATGTTTAAATGTCCCGGTGAAGCCTTTGCCAGTTGGTCAGCACATGCTCGGAGTACACGCTAGTAATCACCGTCTGGCATTGTGAATGTTGACTTGTTAAAAGTCTGCCTCACATCGGCTCTGAGGAGAGCGTGATCACATAGTCGTCCGGAACAGCTGGTGCTCTCGCCATCTTCAGTGTTGCTTGCCTCAGGCGAGCATAGAAGTGTTTGTCGTCTGGTAGGCTTGTCACTGGGCAGCTCGCGGTGTCCCCTTTGTAGTCTGTAACCAGTTTCCGGTGCCACATCCGGCGTTCAGAGCCAGTGTAGTATGATTCAATCTTGAGCCTGTATTGACTCTTTGCCTGTTTGATGTTAAATCGGAGGTCATAGCGGGATTTCTTATAAGCTTCGGGTTAGAGTCCCGTTCCTTGAAGCGGCAGCTCTACCTTTGCTTTCAGTGCGGATGTTGCCTGTAATCGCAGCTGGTTGGGGTTATTCGTTCTGGAGGTCACTGTAGACACATGTTTGATGCACTTATTGATTAAAGCCAGTGACTGATGTGGTGTACTCTTCAAGTACTGTCTGAAAGAATCCCCCGAACATGTTCCAGTCTGTATAACTATAAAACAGTCCTGTGGCAACCCATCTCGTCATCTGACCCTTTTTTATTAACCAATCACTGGTGCTTCCTGCTTCAGTTTTTGCTTATAAGCAGGAATCAGGAGGATAGAGTTATGTTCAGATTTGCCAAATGGTGCTTGAGGAGAGCTTTGTGTGCGTCTCTGTGTGGAGTATTGGTGTCTTGAGTTTTTCCTCTGGTTGCACATTTACATGCTGGTAGAAATTAAGGTAGAGCGTTTTGGTTCCACTGCATTAAAGTCCCAGTGACACTAGGGCGCTGCATCTGGATGAGCGTTTTCCTGCAGTTAATGGCCTTGTACAACTCATTCAGTGCAATCTTTAATCCAGCATTGGTTTGTGGTGGTAAAATAACAGCTATGAAAATTTAAAACTCTCTTCAGTAAATAGTATGGTCTGCAGCTTATCATGAATGCTCTACCTCCAGGCGAGCACCAAACCTGAAAGAGACTTCCTTAGTATTTGATTTTATTGCACCAGCTGTTGTTTACAAATATGCAGAAGACCGCCACCTTTGTCTTACGGGCCAGCCGTTCTGTCACTGCAGTGTAGCGTGTAGCCTGCTAGCTGAATGTTATCATTGTTGTCGTTCAGCCAAACTCCCAAGTGAAACATAAAATATAGTTTATATGTCACGTTGGTAGGATTAACGAGTAATCTTAAATGCGTCAATTTTATTCTCAAAAGATTGAAACGTTGGCTAATAGTTATTGATGGGAGAAGCGGTTTGCTGGCTGTGTTGGGATCACTTACAAAACTTACACCTACTCCCCATATTCTCCGTCTCTTCCTCAGGCGAATGGCGGGGATCTGGGCCTTACCGGGTGTCTGTAATTCGTCACTTCGTTGAAAAAAGTCTTCCGTCAATGCGAGGTGAGTAATCGCTGTCCTGATGTCCAGAGCTCTTTTTGGTTATACATTAAGCATAAACATTGTGTGCAAACTAAATTACAAATAACGAAAAACACACTATACATTGTTTTGAAGGCTTATTAAGCCGCCATCTTCTCCGGCTGTT
>NW_025540704.1:0-3060 GCF_020615455.1 Coregonus clupeaformis | reverse complement strand
TTTTCCTCAGGACGCTTTATCTGACATGGTTCATCAACATCTTCAACAGCCAAGCTAAGTAGCCAACATTAACATGATGTCTTCTAATTGCAGTCGCTGTACTCATAATATACAGGAGGGAATTCTCGCCTTACGGCGAGAATAGCTGTGCTACAAGCCCAGCTTCAGCGCATGAATCGTTAGGCAAGGGTAATATCAGTAAAGGAAAGGAAGAAACAGCGTCTATTGCCACCAGTAATACACTTTTATATACCACAACTTTCTCATGGCCTTCTGGAGAAATACTGTTGAATGCTCAACCGGTGTCGCTCATTCAGCCCGACAAGAGAAACTTTCAACGGTTTTCCCCATTATGTAGCGAGTCGGAGTCTGAGTCTGAGTCTTCTCTAGTCTCTACTCCTCCCGTTACGGGATCTGAGACTCGAAGGCTCCCACCATTAGCTCTGACAAATTGGGAAAACCCTAGTCATTGGCGGCTCCATTACCACTTGATATTAGACTTAAAGCGATATCACTTAGCGATCATACACTGTTTACCAGGGGGGCAGGGCTGCAAGCGTTAAGGCCCAAAGTCTAAAGATGGTGCTGGCTAAAAGCTAAAATTGGCGAGTGTAGAGGTATAGAGATATTGTTATCACCCTGCTTGATGTTAAGTTGAAACAGTCAGGGTCACCAAATTGCAACATAGCTTCAGCGTGTAAATCAGCTAGAAAGATGTGTCGGCATCGAGTAATTGTCTCTCTGCCCTCGGTTGTAATAATCAGCTCTGAGCAAGAGTCTCAGCACTCAATCGCTGGTTAAAACTGTTTTCTCCTCCCAAAAGATAACATTTGTGGATAATTGTGGCCCTCTTTCTGGGACTCACCCACAAACAGGATCAAGCCCTGACTGCTGCTGAGGTTAGCCGACTCCATCCTAACTGGAGGATGCTCTCCTCTTATCTACAGCATAGATGGGGCTCTGGCCATGCAGCCTGTGTGAAATAGGGTGCAGGCCAGGCAGCAGGCTGTTAGCCACCTGCCAGCTTAGTGGAATCTGCCAATAGCATAGTCAGTGTAGTCACTCAGCCATACCCATTAACTGTGTCTGTGCCTCGACCTAGGTTGGGCCAAACTAAACATGGTCTGGTGTTCACCTAACGTTAATCTTAATGATAACCTCCTCATTCCTGCCATTATTAAAAAAGTCGTAATACCTCACATCTCAAAATTGAGTCACCAATGTTAGATCCCTCACTTCAAAGGCAGTCATGGTCAATGAACTAATCACTGATCATAATCTTGATAGTTAGCTGGCTTGACTGAAACATGGCTTAAGCTGATGAATTTGCTGTATGTTAATTAGGCCTCACCTCCTGGTTACACTAGTGACCATATTCCCGTGCACATCCCGCAGGCGGAGGTGTTGCCTAACATTTACGATACAAATTTCAATTTACAAAAAAAAAAAATACTTTTCATCTTACTTCTAGTCATGAAATCTATACACCCTATTCAATCACTTTTTTATAGCTACTGTTTACAGGCCTCTGGGCCATATGCAGCGTTCTCTCTGGATTTCCTGAATTCCTATCAACCCCTTAGTCATAGCAGATCCATATTCCTAATTTTTAGTGATTTTAATATTCACATGGAGAAGTCCACAACCCACTCAAAAAGTCTTTATGTGCTCACTCAGTGGTTTCTCAACATGTCTCTGAGCTACTCACTGCCACAGTCATACTCTGACTAGTTTTGTCCCATAATAAATGTTGTAGATCTTAATGTTTTCCCACAAAATCCTGGACTATCGATACATTTTATTCGTTTGCAATGTAACAAATAATCGTGCTCAACCCCAACCAAGGAGCATCCAAAAATTGTCTTCCTCCATTACTCAGACAACACAAAAATTCAGTACCTTCCAGACTCCTTCTGCCTACCACAGGGCGTCAGAGGACAAAAATCAGTTAACCACAACTAGAACTCAATTTAACCTTGCGCAATACCTAGATGCAGTTGCACCTAAAAAAACGAAAAACATTTGTCATAAGAAACTAGCTCCCTGGTATGCAGAAAATCCCATTTTCAAACCAAGCTTCAGAAATTGGAGCGGAAATGGCGCCACACCAAACTGGAAGTCTTCACTAGCTTGAAAGACAGTACCGTGCAGTGCCAAGAGCCCTCACTGCTGCTCGATCATCCTACTTTTTCAAATTAATCGAGGAAAATAAAACAATCCAAGAATTTCTTTTATACTGTTGCAAAGCTAACTAAAACGCAACATTCCCCCAGAGAGATGGTTCCTTGGCAGTGATAAATTCATGAACTTCATTTGAGAAAAGATCATGACCATTAGAAAGCAAATTACGACTCCTCTTTGAATACTATTCCTCCCAGGGGCTTAGCTGTCCTGGATCTGCACAGCTCTGCGAGGGCCTGGATGGAGACACTTAAGTGTTTTAGTACTATGTCTCTTGACACATGATGAAAATAATCATGGCCTCTGACCTTCAAGCTGCATACTGATCCTATTCCTACTAAACTGCTGAAGGAGCTGCTTCCCACTAATGCTTGGCCCTCCTATGTTGAACATAATAAACAGCTCTCTATCCACCGGATGTGTACCAACTCACTAAAAGTAGCAGTGATAAACTCTTAAAAACCGGAAAATATAAAAAACTATCGGCCTATATCAATCTTCCATTCCCTCTCAAAAATTTTAGAAATTTTCATTTTGTCCAAAATCTGATGCGAAAAACTTAATCCATGCATTTGTTACTTCTGATACTAGTTTCTATCTCATTTCGGCTACCGGATAAAGCACTAAATAAACTTCAGTTAGTGTTCATTCTGACTGCTATAATCCTGACTAGAACCAAGAAATTTGATCATATTACTCAGTGCTAGCTTCCCTACACTGGCTTCCTATTAAGGCAAGAGGCTGATTTCAAGGTTTTACTGTTAACCTATAAAGCGTTACATGGGCTTGCTCTACCTATCTTTCAGATGGTGTCTCACCGTACATACCAATACGTACGCTACGGTCACAACTAGCCTCCTAATTGTCCTAAATTTTCTA
>NW_025540703.1:0-3073 GCF_020615455.1 Coregonus clupeaformis | reverse complement strand
TGTTGAAGTCTTTGGACCTGAACTTGGCACTCGGTGCACCGTTCGTGCTATGAGAAACAGTCTATACTTGAGTGGCTGGAGTCTTTGACAATTTTGAGGGCCTTCCTCTGCGCCTGGGTATAGGTTCCTGGATGTGGGAGGCTTGCCCCAGTGATGCACTGGTTCACTTTACCCTCTGTGGTGCCTTCACGGTGGAGGCCAAGCAGTTGCCATACCAGGCGGTGATGCAACCAGTCAGGATGCTCTCGATGGTGCAGCTGTAGATTTTTTGAGATCTGGACCCATGCCAAATCTTTTTTAGTCTCCAATGGCTTTGTCGTGCCCCTCTTCCACAGCTGTCTTGGTGTGTTTGGACCATGATGGTTCGTTGGTGATGTGACACCAAAATGAAGCTCTCTCAACCTGTTCACTACCCTCGTGAGAATGGGGGCTACTCAGTCCTCTTTTTTTTTCCTGTAGTCTATATCATCTCTCCTTTGTCTTGAGTCACGTTGAGGGAGGGGTTGTCCTGGCACCACCACTGCCAGATCTCTACCTCCTCCTATGGGCTGTCCATCGTTGTTGGTGATCAGCCTACCACTGTTGTGTCGTCATTCAAACTTAATGATGGTGTTGGAGTGGAATGCCTGGCCATGCAGTCATGGGTGAACAGAGAGTACAGGAGGACTGAGCCGCGCACCTGGGGTGCCCGTGTTGAGGATCAGTGTGGCAGATGTGTTGTTACTACCCTTACCACATAGGGACGGCCCGTCAGGAAGTCCAGGATCAGTTGCAGGGAGGTGTTTAGTCCCACAGGATCCTTATTTACAGTAGGCCCAGAGGCCACTATGGTGTTGAATGCTGAGCTGTAGTCAATGAATAGCATTCTCACGTGCAGGTGTTCTCTTGTCCAGGTGGGAAGGGCAGTGTGGAGTGCGATAGGGGTTCCATCATCTGTGGATCTGTATTGAGGCGATATACAGGGTGGAGTGGGTCTGGGGTTTCTGGGATAATCTGTTGTGACCATACCCGCCTTTAAAGCATTGGCTACAGGCGTCGGTGCTACGGTCAGTGATCATTTAGGCAGGTTATCACTTAGGGTCCTTGGGCACGGGGACTGTGGTGGTCTGCCAGAGCATGTTGGTATTACGAGACTCAGTCAGGACATGTTGAAAATGTCAGTGAAACACTTACAGTTGGTCCGTCCTTACTCCTGGTAATCCGTCTGGCCCTGCGGCCTTGTGAATGTTACCTGCTTAAAAGTCTTACTCCCCATCACTCACGCGTGATCATAGTCATCGGAGCAGCTGGTGCTCTCATGCTTACGCTACCAGTGTTGCTTGCCTCGGCCGAGCATTGAAGTGGTTTAGCTCGTCTGTTAGGCTTGTGTCACTGGGCAGCTCGCGGCTGTACTTCCCTTTGTAGTCTGTAATAGTTTTCAAGCCCTGCCACATCCGGCGAGCGTCAGAGCCAGTGTAGTATAATTCAATCTTGGAGCCTTATTACTCTTTGCCTGTTTGATGGTTCATCCGGAGGGTCATAATAAGGATTTTGCGTCAGTTAGAGTCCCGTTCCTTGGCAGCGGCTCTACCTTTAGTGTCTGGATATTTCCTGTAATCCATAGTTGGTTGGGTATATAGTCAGTCCTGTGGGACGGCATCCTTGATGCACTTATTGATGAAGCCAGTACTATTAGTGTACTCCTCAATGCTGTCTAGAAAATCCGACATGTTCAGTCTGTGCTAGCAAAACAGTCATAGCAACTTAGCATCTCGTCATCTGACCCTTTTGTCCCCGAGTCACTGGTACTTCCTGCTTTAGTTTTTTATTGCAGGAATCAGGAGGATAGTGTTATGGTCTTGGATTTGCCAAATGGAGGGCGGCTTTATGTATTAAGTGCCTCTGTAGTAATGGAGTAAAGGTGGTCTAGGTTTTTTTTCCCTCTGGTTGCACATTTAACATGCTGGGTGAAATTAGGTGGAGCAGTTTTAGGGATTTCCATGCAATATTCAGTCGACCACTAGGAGGCGCTGCATCTGGATGAGCGTTTTCCTGTTGATTAATGGCCTTGCCCCAGCTCATTCAGTGCAATCACTTAATGCCAGCATTGGTTTGTGGTGGTAAATAGACAGCTATGAAAAATATATATTAAAAAACTCTCTTGGTAAATAGTGTGGTCACCAGCTTATCATAAGATACTCTACCTCAGGCGAGCAAACCTTGAGACTTCCTTAGTGATGTTTGATTTTGTGCAGCTGTTGTTTACAAATATACTACACGGAACATACACCCCTTGTCTCTTGCGGTTCAGCCGTTTCTGTCCCTGCCGATGTGGCGTATAGCCTGCTAGCTGAATGTTATCATTGTTGTCATTCAGCTGCGACTCCAAGTCAAACATAAAGATATTACAGTTTTATTAATCGTTGGTAGATATTTTTAATCTTAAATAAATCCACTTTATTTTCAAAAAGGTTTTAGGCGTTGGCTAGGTTATGAAAGGCGTTACTGCTTCGCCGTCGATCATACGCATTCGTCCGTGATATCTCAATCTCTTCCTCACTTGTAATTATGCGAGATTGCAGGCCTTATGGTGTCTATTATGATATCCTTGGCGGCGCCTCGTTGAAGAAAATCTGCGTCAATGCGAGGGTGAGTAATCGCTGTCCTGATATCAGCGCTCTTTTTGGTTATAATATTGAAACATTATGTACAAAATAAATTACAATACGCGCTTTACATATTAGTACAATTGGTTAGGGGGCTGTAAAACGCAGCCATCTTCTCCGAGCGCTGTTTATCTAACAGGGTCTGTCTCTGTGGGGTCTGTCTCTGACAGAGTCTGCTATATCTCTAACATGGTCTGTCTCCTGACAGGATCTATCTCTGACAGTGTCTATCTCCACAACTTAGGTTTCTATCTCCTAAATGGGTCTGTCTGTGACGGGGTCCTATCTCCTGACAGGTTCTATCTCAGCCAGGGTCTATCTACGGCAGTTTCTGTCTCTAACAGGGTATATCTCTAACAGGGTCTGTCTCTAGGTCTATCTCTGACAGATTCTATCTCTAGCAGGGTCTATCTATAGCAACAGGGTCT
>NW_025540702.1:0-3073 GCF_020615455.1 Coregonus clupeaformis | reverse complement strand
GAGGTGAGGTGTGTGGACGCTCTCTGGCCTGGGACTCTTAGCAGTGAGCCAGGCTGCTACTTTTATTTGGGTGTAGTTCCATGTGGGATCTGCTGTTTCATTTCTATGTTTGGTTTTGATGTTGATTATCATATGACTCCCCCAACTGAGGCAACGAGTGTCAGCTGTCGGCTCGTTATTTCTGATTGGGAGCCATATTTATACTGTGTGGTTTGCCCTTTATTTTGTGGGTTTTTGTTCCAGGTCTAGCATTTTGTCACTGTTGGACTTACTATCGCCTTTTGTTTTGTAGTTGCGTACAGCTTTCTTTTATTAAACCCATCATGTTCAATTAACGCGCTGCGTATTGGTCTGCTCCTTTATAGACGACCGACAGAAACCCCACCTCATAAAAGATTCAAGCAGCGCCAGCCCAGGAGCAAAGGGTCTGGACATGAGGAACTGACGGTAATATCCTGGACTTGGAGAGACCCTGATGGAGGATCGCCACCCATGGAGCCGCAGACGGGTGAGAGGCTACGGCCAGAGGAGCAACGGTGATCGGCAGGCCATCACGGGAAGGATCGGGAGGCAACCTCAAAATTTTTTTGGGGGGCATATGTTTTATGGGCTGGGCAGCAGGAGGCTGCCAGGGAGAAAAGGAGAAAAGCTAACGGAGTACGAGCCAGCTGAAGTAGTAGAGGGAGGGAAGTGTTTAGGTATCAAGTGAGAGGATCATGGGTGTTGCCAGTCCGGTCCGGGCCCGCTCCTGATCCCTGCTGAGGCCAGGTGTGTGTTCCCGGGCACGGACCGGCCCGTTCCTACTCCAAGCACCAGGTCCACGTGTGCCACGCCAGTCTGCCCGGCCTGTTCGGCCACCCGCACCAGGATACGCAAGGCTGCCAGCCCAGCCCGTCCTGTCCCTGCCCACGCACGCTGATACGGTGCGCGTCAGGCCCGGCCCGGGCCTGTTCGGGCCACTGCACCAGGGATACGGTGCGCGCGTCAGCCCAGCTCCGGCCTCCCGTTCCTGCTCCATCAGCCACAGACACGTGCGCCCGCCTCAGCCTCGGCCTCGGCCTTCCCCTGCTCCACGCACCAGGATACGGTAAGGTCACAGGTCTGTCTGGCCTGTTCCGGCCACTCGCACCAGGATACGGAAAGGCCGCCAGCCCAGCCCGGCCTGTTCCTGCCCACGCACCAGGGACATGGAAGGCCACATCTGCCCGGCCCAGCCCCGCCACCGCACCAGGATACGGTGCGGTCACAAGCCCAGCCCGGCCTGCAACCCTGCTCCACGCACCAGGACGGTGCGCTTCAGCCCGGCCTGGGCTTGGTTCTGCCACCCGCACCAGGAGACGGCAGCGCGGCCGCCAGCCCAGCCCGGCCTGTTGCTGCTCTCCGTGACTAGGGCCTTATGTGGGCACTCCCAGGTCCAGCATGCCCTGTTGCTGCTCTCCGCACTCAGGCCTTATGTGCGTCCCCAGGTCCAGCATGCCCTGTTGCTTCTCCCCGCACTAGCCCTGTGATGCGTGTCCTCAGCCCGGCACCTCCAGTTCCGGCACCACACATCAGGCCTACGATGCGCCTCAGACGGCCAGAGTCTGCCGCCTGCCCTACGGCGCCTGGGAACTGTCCGGCCTGCCCAACGCCGGGCCTTGGAACTGCCCGGCCTGCCCAACGCGCCCCGAACTGCCCGTCTGCCCAACGCCGCCCGGAACTGTTGGCCTGCCAAGCGCCGCAGAACTGCCCGTCTGTGCTGAGCCTGCAGGCCGCCCGTCTGCCATGAGCCTTGGCAGGGAGCGGCCCGCCAGATCACCGGGAGCCAGGAGCTCTCCGCCAGACAGGAGGTGCCAGAGCCTTCCGCCAGACAGGATCAGCTTGAGCCTTCCCGCCAGACAGGGCAGCCAGAGCCCGCCAGACAGGATCTGCCAGAGCCTTCCGGGCCAGACAGACTGGGGCCAGAGCCTTCCGGGCCAGACAGGATCAGCCAGAGCCTTCCGCCAGACAGGATCAGCCAGGAGCCTTCTGACAGACAGCACTGTAGCCAGAGCCTTCTGCCAGACAGGATCAGCCAGAGCCTTCTGCCAGACAGGATCAGCCAGAGCCTCCCTCACAGACAGGACCGGCCAGAGCCTTCTGCCAGCCAGGATCCGCCAGAGCCGTCCAGCCAGGATCCGCCAGAGCCGGGCCCAGCCTGGACCGCCTGAGAGCTGGCCCTGCCAGGAGTCCGCCAGAGCCTTCTGCCAGAGACAGATCAGCCAGAGCCTTCTGCCAGACAGGATCAGCCAGAGCCTTCCGTCAGACAGATCGCCAGAGCCTTCTGCCAGCCAGGAGTCCGCCAGAGCCGCCCAGCCAGGATCCGCCAGGAGCCAGCTCCAGCCTGGATCCGCCAGAGCCGCCTCCGCCAGGATCCGGCCAGAGCCGTCCCGGCCAGGATCCGCCAGAGCCAGCCAGCCAGGATCCGCCATCTAGTCAGGTATGCCCAGTCAGTGCATGCCCCTGTCCGGTGCTGCCCCTTATCCTGGTGCTGCCTAGTCCGTGCTGCCCCTAATCCAGGTGGGTTTAAAGTGGAGGGTGGCTGGGAGGAGGTTAAGAGCCGGGCAGTAACCATAGTGGGGCGGTGGGAGTCAAGCCCGGAGCCGGAAACTGGCCTCCTGGAGCAACACCCACCCAGCCCTCCTATTGTGGATAGAGGCACGGCCGCAGTCCGCGCCCTTTAGGGGGTTACTGTGACGTTCTGGCCCTGGGGACTCTTAGTAGTGAGCCAGGGTTGTCATTTTTATTTGGGTGTAGTTCTATGTGGGATCTAGTTGTTTCATTTCTATGTTTGGTTTTGATGTTGATTAGTTTATATGACTCCCAATCGGAGGCAACGAGTGTCAGCTGTCGGCTCGTTATTTCTGATTGGGAGCCATATTTATACTTCGTGTGGTTTCACCTTTGTTTGGTGGGTTTTTGTTCTAGGTTCAGTATTTTGTCACTGTTGGACTCTCACTATCGCTCTTTTGTTTTGTAGTTACGCGGCTTTCTTTATTAGTAAAGTCATCATGTTCAATTAACGCTACTACAGATTGGTCTGCTCCCTTTATAG
>NW_025540701.1:0-3084 GCF_020615455.1 Coregonus clupeaformis | reverse complement strand
TGTTTGAGCTGTTAATGCTGTTCAAGAACAATGGACAGAGATCATATCTTGTCACCTGGTGGCCAAGGACAACACACCCACGCCACAGGCCACAATCACTTGTTGCTCCCACGTAGTGTTCCCTTGAGACACACACACACACACACACACACACACATCTGTGGACGCATGCCAACACATGTCTGCAATTTGAGGGGGTGCGAAGGGCAGAGACTGCGATGCACCAATGGGGCTGCTGGAAAGACCAATCCGCCGAGGAACCAATCAAGGGAGTAGAAGAAGGACCCCTTCTTTATGTTTACATTGTATAAAATAATGCCGTAACTCGATTATTCCACTCCTTCTCAACTGTCTCCATAAGAGGCAATTGAAAGGGTCCATGCATGTAGCCAGTACAGCTATCTGTTTTAATAAACTGCCTTTTTTGCTTTTAACCTAATTCCACTCGTCCAGCGTCGTTGGTTTTGTACTTCCTATTATGGTTTCACCAACAAAATGGTAGCAGAGGATGGTTTCTAATTCGATCTAAAGAGTTGGTAAGAGAGGAAAAGGCAAATCATCGACTAAAAACAGAGACGGAAGAGTGACCTGTAATCCAGGAGACATCAACTATTCATCTTTACCTCAGGAACCACAGAGAGCTCTCAAAAAAAAAGGTATGCAGAGCCTGTTAAAACGATCTTGCATATTGTATACTAGACCAATACCAAATTTTGATCAGAAGTACTAGTGTGAGCAGAATACTTTATTAAATAATTTCCATCCTCGAATGATTTAAGGCATAAGTGAGATATCTGGTACTGTGATTTATACCCAAAATTTTACATGAATAAGTTAACACAGTAAAAAGTCCAGATAGCTTGGAGTTTCCACATTAAAAAGGTAAATAGGTTGTGTGGGGAGGTGTAGTCACACAAATAAGTTAACACAGTTAAAAAGTCCTATTAGATAGGTTGTGTGGGGGGATGTGTTTGACGCGTATGAGGGATAAGATTTGACCCATCATTGGGTGGGGGAGAATCACCGAAAATTGACCAGAGGAAAATCCCGGGGATGAGTTATCTCTGTGATTTCACATTCAAAACGTTCCATATAAATGGTTGTAAGAAAGGTACAATTAAGCTCGAGATTAAGTCTTTCCTAGTGATCGAGTTGTCTAAACTAAAAATCCTTTGATAGGGATCCAGTTGCTTCCTTTAAAAATGAAGGTGCCTTTTAAGGTGGTGAAGGTGCAGTCTAACTGAGACTATGTTTTAGGACGCTCTGGTAATCTAAATTCAGTTGCTTCTACTTCAACATATATTTTATTTTTATTTATGTTAAATTGGTCCTTACATAAGGACGTGTGAAGGGTGGCAGTCGAACTGAGAATGTGTTTTAGGACTCTTGATAGCCTGAATACATTAAGCATTGTAATTCCAATTGGCTTTTTGTTTGTGTGTTTTGATGTATTATAACGTGTAATGGATGATGGGAAGTTATAGTGAGACTTATGAGACTGAACACCAATCTGTGGAAATGAGTGAATTTGACCTAGGCTTTCAGGAACCAGGGATTGGGGAGACTGATATTGGATCTGTGCATATTCTTGAACAAGAACTGAGAAAATTGAAGCGTGTTGTGTGCTGTGTGTGGAAATTACTGCATTGGTATATGTGACTGGGAATTCTGATTTTATGATAATGATTGCATTACACATAATATAAACAATCAGCCTCTTTATATACGAGGGTGTCGTACATGAGATAAGTCTGTAATTGATACCGATAATACATCCTTGGAAATAAAACACCAGGGACGGGATAAGTGTATAAAGATAGAGAAAGCAAAAATGGCAGGGCCAAACCCAACCAAACCCAAATTTAATGAATGCCTAGAACAACGAATGACAGAGAGAGCAGAGGGAGAGTTGAGAGTAGGGACATGGGAAATAGAGGAGAGTAGGAGGGTGCAACCTAAAAAATCAGACACAATGTGTGTGAAAGGGTCTCCACAGTCGCCCCAGACACCAGCAACTCCTGGCCCCACCTCACTATACAGCCTAAAAGGCACCATGACTTTTGGCCCACACAACCACAACCATGGCCTCAGCGGGCACTCCACCCGGGTCCTCTAGAAGAGGGAACCTCTACCTGTGCTACCATTGTGGAAGAACTGGACATTTCAAGCGTGATTGTTTGGGATCTGCAGCAATCTAACCATCAACCCCAATGGAGGGGAAGAGGCAGAGGTACACCACAATGGAGAGGTAGAGAAGGGGAGGACCCCAACAACAACCATAAACCACCTGTCTGAACTCCAGGTGCCCAAGGCGTGATCCTCATCCAATACTACTACCACCGACATCACAGACTGAACTCAACCAAGGCGATATAGCACAGTTACAGAGCTCAGCAGGACCCTATGAACACTCAGTCTGGGCCCAGGAGGGGGCGGCAGAGGACAGGACGAACTCTGGAGGTGACTAGTTGAACCAGCTAGACTCTGCCCAGAACTGTTGAGTGAGGCCCACGGGCCCACACATGAGGGGAAGTTTAAGACCCTCCAAAAGTTTTCACACATCTGGTGGCACCCTCACATGACAGAAACTGTAGACAGGTTTTCAAAATGGGTAGAGGCAATTCCTACAGAAAACTACAGAATAAGAGGATGCTAGGTCAGTCATTAAGTGGCTACAAACTAAGTTAATACCCAGATATGGTATACCAAGGCAGATAAGATCTGACAACCACACATTTTAGCAACAAACACCTGAAAAAGGTATATATCATATCTGGGTATTAACTTAGTACTCTATTGTTTAATTAACTAGCCATATAATCACTCATTAGAGGGGGACTAACATTGTTTAATTAACTAGCCATATAATCACTCACTAGAGGGGGACTAACATTGTTTAATTAACTAGCCATATAATTAGTATGCTAGTTTTGTTTTCTTTCCTTCATTACTCTTTTTCTTTTAAGACTGATTCAACTATGCTTAATGCCAACATAATTAATGGATCACGTCTAGTAGACGTGAAGAGGGGGATTTGTCGTAGTAAATATCAAATGTTATAGCTTGGTCTGACTAAAATGTTGT
>NW_025540700.1:0-3101 GCF_020615455.1 Coregonus clupeaformis | reverse complement strand
CAATTTTATTTTTATATAGCCCTTTCTTACATCAGCTAATATCTCGAGTGTTGTACAGAAACCCAGCCTAAAACCCCAAACAGCTAGTAATGCAGGTGTAGAAGCACGGTGGCTAGGAAAACTCCCTAGAAAGGCAAAACCTAGGAAGAAACCCCAGAGAACAGGCTATGAGGGGTGGCCAGTCCTCTTCTGGCTGTGCCGGGTGGAGGTTATGCGTAACAGAACCATGCCAAGATGTTCAAAAATGTTTCATAAGTGACAAGCATGGTCAAATAATAATCAGGAATAAATCTCAGTTGGCTTTCATAGCCGATCATTAGAGTTTAAAACAGCAGGTCTGGGACAGGTAGGGTTCCATAACCGCAGCAGAACAGTTTAAACTGGAATAGCAGCAAGGCCAGGCGGACTGGGACAGCAAGGAGTCACCACGCCGTAGTCCCGACGTATGGTCCTAGGGCTCAGGTCTCTCAGTTGGCTTTTCATAGCCGATCATTTAGAGTTGAAAACAGCAGGTCTGGGTACAGGTAGGGGCTCTCTGTAGCCGCAGGCAGAACAGTTGAAACTGGAATAGCAGCAAGGCCAGGCGGACTGGGGACAGCAAGGTCATCATGCCCGGTAGTCCTGACGAATGGTCCAAGGGCTCAGGGTTCTCAGAGAGAGAAAGAGAGAACGAAGAGAATTAGAGAGAGCATACAAAATTCACACAGGACACTGGATAAGACATAGAGAAGTACTCCAAGTATAAATCTCAATTCAATCCCCAGCTCCCCGACAAATAACCTACTGTAGCATGGGAATACTGGAGGCTGAGACAGGAGCGTCCGGAGACACTGTGGCTCCCATCCGAAGAAACGCCTGGACAGGCCCAAACAGGAAGGATATAACCCCACCCACTCACCAAATAATGCAGCCCCGCACCACTAGAGGGATATCCCCAACCACCAACTTACAATCCTGAGACAAGGCCGAGTATAACTCCACAGAGGTCTCCACTCACAGCACAAACCAAGGGGGCGCCAACCCAGACAGGAAGATCACCGTCAGTAACTCAACCCACTCAAGGACGCACCCTCCCAGGACGGCATGAAAGAGCACCAGCAAGCCAGTGACTCAGCCCCTGCAACAGGGTTAGAGGCAGAGAACCCCAGTGGAGAGGGGAACCGCCCGGCAGAGACAGTAAGGGCTGTTCGCTGCTCCAGCTCACCACCTTCACACTCCTGGGCCAGACTACACTCAATCATATGACTCCATTGAAGAGATAAGTCTTCAGTAAGACTTAAAGGTTGAGACCGAGTCTGCGTCTCTCACATGGGTAGGCAGACTGTTCCATAAAAAATGAAGATCTATAGAGAAAGCCCTGCCTCCCGCTTTTGTTTGCTTAGAAATTTTAGGACAATTAGAGGCTCATGCCTTGTGACCGTATGCATGCATACAGGTATGTACGGCAGGACCAACTCGGAAAGATAGGTAGGAGCAAGCCCATGTAACGCTTTATAGGTAAACAGTAAAACCTTGAAATCAGCCCTGCCTTAACAGGCCAGTGAGGAAAGCTAGACTGAAGTAATATGATCAAATTTTGGTTCTAGTCAGATTCTAGCAGCCGTATTTAGCACTAACTGAAGTTTATTTAGCTTTATCCGGTAGCCGGAAAATAGAGCATTGCAGTATCTAATCTAGAAGTAACAAATGCATGGATTAATTTTTCTGCATCATTTTTGGACAGAAAATTTTCTGATTTTGCAATGTTACGAAGATGGAAAAAAGCTGTCCTTGAAACAGTCTTGATATGTTCACAAAAGAGAGATCAGGGTCAAGAGTAACGCTAGGTCCTTCACAGTTTTATTTGAGACGACTTTACAACCATCAAGATGAATTGGTCAGGATTTAACAGAAGATCTCTTTCTTTGTTTCTTGGGACCTAGTACAAGCATCTCTTGTTTTGTCCGGGAAGTTTAAAAGTAAAAAGTTTTCAGCCATCCACTTCCTTATGTCTGAAACACAGGTTTCTAGCGAGGGCAATTTTGGGGTTCACCATGCTTCATTGAAATGTACAGCTGTGTGTCATCCGCATAGCAGTGAAAGTTAACATTATAGCTGAATAACATCCCCTAAGAGGTAAAATATATAGTGAAAATAATAGTGGTCCTAAAACGGAACCTTGAGGAACACCGAAATGTACAGTTGATTTGTCGGAGGACAGACCATTCACAGAGACAAACTGATATCTTTCCGACAGGTAGGATCTAAACTAGGCCAGAACTTGTCCGCAGGTAGACCAATTCTGCTTCCAGTCTCTCCAAAAGAATGTGGTGACTGATGGTGTCAAAGGCAGCACTAAGGTCTAGTAGCACGAGGACAGATGCAGAGCTCTCGGTCTGACGCCATTAAAAGGTCATTTACCACCTTCACAAGTGCAGTCTCAGTGCTATGATGGGGCTCCAAAACTGACTGAAGCATTTCGTATACATTGTTTGGTCTTCAGAAAGGCAGTTGCTGCGCAAACAGCTTTTTTTCTAAAATTTTGAGAGGAATGGAAGATTCGATATAGGCCGATAGTTTTTTATATTTTCCGGGTCAAGGTTTGGCTTTTTCAAGAGGTTTTATCACTGCCACTTTTAGTGAGTTTGAATGCACATCCGGTGTATAGAGGACGTTTATTATGTTCAACATAGAGGGCCAAGCACAGGAAGCAGCTCCTTCAGCAGTTTAGTAGGAATAGGATCCAGTATGCAGCCGAAGGTTTAGAGGCCATGATTATTTTCATCATTGTGTCAAGAGATATAGTACTAAAACACTCTAAGTGTTTCTCCCGATCCCAGGCTCCTCGGGTGAGACAGCAGATCCAGGACAGCTAAGCCCTGGAGGAATACGCAGATTCAAAGAGGAGTCCGTAATTTGCTTTCTAATGGTCATGATCTTTCTTCAAAGAAGTTCATGAATTTATCACTGCTGAAGTGAAAACCATCCTCTCTTGGGGAATGCTGCTTTAGTTAGCTTTGCAACAGTATCAAAAAGAAATTTTGGATTGTTCTTATTTTCATTAATTTGGAAAGTAGGATGATCGAGCAGCAGTGAGGGCTCTTCGTACTGAACACGGTATG
>NW_025540699.1:0-3104 GCF_020615455.1 Coregonus clupeaformis | reverse complement strand
ATCAAATCAAATCAAATCCAAATTTTATTGATCACATGCCCCGAATACACAGAATGCAGACATTACATTGAAATGCTTACCTTCGGCCCTTAACCAACAGTGCGTTTATTTTAAACATTAAATACACCAAAAAAGTGTTGAGAAAAACAAAGAGCAAGAAGTAAAATAAAGTGACAGTAGGGGGGCTATATATACAGGGGAGTACCGGTGCAGAGTCCCAATTGGCACCATAGTTGAGTAGTTGAGTATATGTACATGTGCGTAGAGGATTAAAGTGACTATGCATAAATACTTAACAGAGTAGCAGCAGCGTGCAAGGATGGTGGCCAGTGCAAATAGTCCGGGTACCAAAGATTAGCTGTTCAGAGTCTTATGCTTGTGGTAAATGTTGAGAAGCCTTTTGGACCCTAGACTTGGCACTCGTTACCGCTTCCGTGCGTAGCAAAACGTCTATGACTAGGGTGGCTGGAGTCTTTACAATTTTGGCCTTCCTCTACACTTTCGCCTATATAGAGGTCTTGGATACTTTGCCCCAGTGATGTACTGGGCCGTACGCACTACCCTCTGTAGTGCCTTGCGGTCAGAAGGCCACCAGTTGCCATACCAGCGTTGCAACTTTCAGTCAGGATGCTCTCGATGGTGCAGCTGTAGAATTTTTGAGGATCAGACGGACCCATGCCAATCTTTTGGTCTCCTGAGGAATAGGCTTTAGTCGTGCCCTCTTCCGACTTTGTCTTGGTGGTGTGCTTGGACCCTTGATAATTCGTTGGTGATATGAACACCAAGAACTTGAAGCTCTCCAACCTGTTCCCTACGCCCCGTCGATGAGATAGGGCATGCTCAGTCCTCTTTTTTTTCTCTTGTCTACATCATCTCTTTTGTCTTGGTCACGTTGAGGGAGGGGTTGTTGTCCCTGGCACACCACACGCCAGATCTCTACCTCACTCCCTATAGGCTGTCTCTCATCGATTGTCGGTAATCAGCCTCCCTGTTATGATGTTTTTATTTTTCTTGGGTTAACAATACAGCTCCATTCTTGTTTCCTTTAGATCCAGTGTGGCAGATGTTTGTTACCTACCCCTTCCCACCACCTGAGGGGCGCCCGTCCCAAATCCAGGATCCAGTTGCAGAGGAGGTGTTTAGTCCCAGATCCTTAGCTTAGTGATGAGCTTAGAGGGCACTATGGTGTTGAATGCTAGCTGTAGTCAATGAATACATTCTCCTAGGTGTTCCTCTTGTCCAGGTGGGGAAAGGGCAGTGTGGAGTGCGATAGAGATTGCATCATCTGTGAGATCTGTTGAGGCGGTATGCATTGAGTGGGTCTAGGGTTTCTGGGATTATGCTTTGATGTGAGCCATGACCAGTCTTCCAAAGCACTTCCCTTAGCTACGGGCGTCAGTGCTACGGTCGTAGTCATTTAGGCAGGTTATCTTAGGGTTCTTGGCCACGGGGACTATGGTGGTCTGCTTGAAACATGTTGGTATTACATCGGTCAGGGTATTTAAAATGTCAGTGAAACTTGCCAGTTGGGTCGCACATGCTCTCGCGCCCTGGTAATCCGTCTGGCCCATGACTTGTGAATGTTGACTTGCTTAGTCTTCTCACATCGGCTACGGAGAGCGTGATCACATAGTCGTCCGGAACGCCTGGTGCTCTCAGCCATGCTTCAGTGTTGCTTGCCTCGGCGGCATAGAAGTGGTTGCTTTTCGTCTGTATTGTGCAATCACCTGGGCAGTCTACAATATGCTTCCCTTTGTAGTCTGTAATAGTTTTCCAACCCCTGCCACATCCGGGCCGAGCGTCAGAGCCGGTTATATGATTCAATCTTAACCTGTAATACTCTTTGCCTGTTTGATGGTTATTCGGAGGTCATAGCGGGATTTCTTATAAGCTTCGGGTTAGAGTCTTCTTAAGCGGCAGCTCTACCCCTTTAGCTCGAATGCGGATGTTGCCTGTAATCTGCTTCTGGTTGGGTAATTCGTCGCGTCTTGAGCACATCACCATCACTTATTGATTAAGCCATTGACTATTGTTACTCCTCATGCTGTCCTGAAAATCCCAACATGTTCCAGTCTGTGCTAACAAAAACAGTCCTGTAGCTTGGCATCTGCGTCATCTACCACTTTTTTATTAACCTGAATCACTGGTGCTTCCTGCTTCAGTTTTTGCTTATAAGCTTAGGAATCAGGAGGATGAAGTTATGGTCAGATCCAAGTGGAGGGCGGGGGGGGAGGCTTTTATGCGTCTCTGTGTGTGGTAAAGGTGGTCTATTTTTCCCCTCTGGTTCACATTTTCTCTGTAGAAATTAGGTAATTTAAGTTTCCCTGCATTAAAGTCCCGGCCACTAGGAGCGCTGCATCTGATCGTTTTCCTGTTGATTAATACCTTGTACAACTCATTCAGTGCAATCTTAATGCCAGCATTGGTTTGTGGTGGTAAATAGAGCGGCTATGAAAAATTGCTGAAAACTCTCTTGGTAAAAATAGTGTGTCTCCTTATCAATCCTACCCCAGGCGAGCAAAACCTCACTTCCTTATATTTATTTTACCCAGCTGTTGTTTACAAATATACGAACCGCCACCCTTTGTCTTACCGGAGCCACGTTCTGTCCCTGCGATGTAGCGTGTAGCCTGCTAACTGAATGGTATCATTGTTGTCGTTCACCGACTCTAAGTAAACATATATTACAGTTTTTAATGTCCCGTTGGTAGGATAACCTAATCTTAAATCGTCCAATTTTATTCTCAAAAGATTGAGCATTGGCTAATAGTATTGATGGGGAGAAGGCAGTTTACTAAGCTATATTCGATCACCACAAGAGCACCCCACCTACGTCCATGATATCTCCGTCTCTTCCTCCGAAACCGGTCCGAGGATCTGGAGCCTTGCAGGTGTCTGTAGGAATATCCCCCGCGTCCGACTCGTTGAAGAAAATGTCTTCGTCCAATGCGAGGTGAGTAATCGCTGTGTCTGATATCCAGAAACAACTTTTTGGTTATAAGAGGCGATGGCATAAGCATTATGTACAAAATAAATTACATTATGCGGAAAAGCACACATAATAGTACAATTGGTTAGAGGGCTGTAAAAGCAGCCATCTTCTC
>NW_025540698.1:0-3107 GCF_020615455.1 Coregonus clupeaformis | reverse complement strand
AGGCTACACAGCTTTCAGCGGGGTTGCTCTCCAGAAGTAGTGCAAGACAAGGTTCAAACAAACCAGGAGTTTTATTATAGGTCTTGGGAATTCGAAAATATAACAAAAGTCTGTTCTCTTGTGGCTCTTTGGGGGTTAACAGTTCAGGGATGTCTCTTCCCACATCCAACATCTAATTCTCACTCGCTCAGATAACTTTTCCCCAGCCTTACTGTAGTCACGTTGCAGCTGAAAGTTAGCCACCAGCAAATCCTTCCAAATGTCTCTCGCGTATTTCCCACAGGTGCCAGATATCCAAAGGTGAGTATTTCCCAAAGAGTAAATACATCTCCAAATCCTTATATTCCTCATGGAGGTGGCCGTGCATTGCACTCTTGTCCTCCCCAGAGCCCAGGTTGGAAACTGTGTCTCTTCACCCCCCCAAACCTTCAGCTCATCAGCTCCTGATTTGTTTTTCAGCTGCGTGGGAAAGATTGTCTAGAGGGGTTTCGACCATCACCACCAGCAGATGGAGCCATAGCTGTCTGGGTTTGCAGCCACCTCAGGGGATGTCACGTCCCTCAGGACACGGCCTCTCGTGACATCACACATCCCCCTCCTCGGGACCCGGCTCCTCGTGGTCAGGCCGAAGCATCCCCGGAGGGCGTCCGCGTTGCCGTGGTGCTTGCCACTCTCTCTCTTCCCAACTCCTCCACCTCTAGGACCAGGATCCACCTCTTTTTCTCCTTGAGTTTCTTACTGAACGCATCAGCCTTGGTTTTTACCAGTTTAGCTTCTGTTGACAGCTTTCAGTTCCTTCTCTCTCTCTCTGCCTCCGCATTCTTCATCTTGTTCTCCAACACTTCTCCTCCTCTGCCTTCTTCTGGATGCCTCCTTACTACTGTGCAGGGTCTCCTCCTCCTCCTCGATGGTCCTGCGCAGCCTCTCCCAACTCCTCCTGTTGCTTATGGAGGGAGCTCTGTTGGAATTTAGCCTGGAGGATATCTAACTCTTCTGTCTTCATATCTAACTGTTGCTTTAACAAGCGATACCTCTCAGCGGTCCCCTTCCAACCAGACAGTTCTTTGTCTTCTTCTCCGTCTCTGTTCGGTCTGAGCTCCTGCCATCCCTATCAGAGCCCGGGCAGGAGTGAGTATTCGGGGGATTGCCACCTTCCCAAGGATGAGTCTTGCCTCTCCGTTTCGAGTACTCGGGGTTATCCTCTCTCTGAGACTCTCTCCAGAGTGGTAAAAGGCTGAGCAGTCTCGTCCAATTAGGTTGACACGGGAAATCACCCTCTTTGTTCCCGATGTGCTGGTCATTGTAAGTTCAGTAATGGGGTATTCTCTGGTGTCCCCATGGACTCCGGAAACTGGAGGACTTTCCCCGGGTCCGTTAGGCCCACCAAATCCCTTCGCCCTGGGAGTGGCCCGGCTACCAAGAATCAATAGGCCTCCCACATCATGGTGATTCACAGTTACCGGGCAGGTGGGGGTCGATCTGGGCCGCCATCTCGACTCCCAAGAGCGAGGCAAAACGGTGTGTGGGTGCTGAGCTGAGGACTCCACAGTGGGCATAGGTTCATCGGCTGGTTTCCCACACTGCCAGAATATTCCCATCTCCCACACACTAACACTGTCAAGTTTCCCCCCTCCTGGTGTACTCTTCTTGGACCCGCCTGGTTTCTGGCTCCCCCTGGAGCCGGGATAGGGATCCTGACGTATCTGGGTTCAACTTGAAATCCTTTGGAGGTTCTCCCCACATTTGTGGTGGGGCCGCCCTCCTGGGGTGCTTTTCGGGAAGCATTCAACATCTCCGCTGTGGCCTGGTACTTTTCCACAGTTCCGCGGTCAGATCAGCCGTGGTCAAGGCCTGTTGACTGATAACTTTTTCCTCATAGGCAGGCGCGTGAGTAACATCCACCACAACGGCCTCCACCACCGCCAACTGCTGTAATTCCTCTGCGGATCAGCCATTTCCTTGCGGTCGGACCGGATTCATGCATCTGCGCCCGAGGAGGTTGGTCTGGTTTGAAGGTCCAGCCGTAAACGCTGGGCCATACCCAACTTTGTAGTCCATATCTGCTGAGGATCTCAACTTCAGGGCATCATAGGTCAGTAACCTGGTCCAGGGCCCAGGTCCCGGACAACATTCAAGCGATTCCCGTTAAGGGGGCTAACAGACCAACCCACTGTTGCTTGGGCCAGGCTTCCCTAGTGCCGTGGCCTCAAATGCATGCAGGTATGCCTCAATGTCATCGGTAGCTCCCATCTTAGATATAAAGTCACTTGCCTTTATTGGCGGTATTTTGGACCACCCTCTGTCTCTGCAACTGCAATTCCTCTGCCTTCTAAGGTTGGCTTTCTTTTGCTCCTCCAAAGAGAGCCACGTTTGCTTGCATCTGGCTTGCTGCCAGCGCAGCCCCAATATGTCCTCCATTTCAGTCGGCGGGGGAGCCTACGCCAACTTGGAAAACTGGGTGATCAAACCTTCGGTATCCTCCTCTGACATCACTATTACTGGCGTGCCCGTATTCTCCACCATCTGTGACGTCACGAGAGGCTCTCAGCTTTCCCAGCGGGGTTGCTCCAAGTAGTGCAGGGAGACAAGAGTTCAAACAAACCCAGGATTTTATTATTATAGGTCTTGGGAAATTACGAAAATATAACAAAAGTCTGTTCTCTTGTGGCTCTTTAAGGGTTAACAGTTCAGGATGTCTCTTCCACATCCAACATCCCATAATTCTCACTCTCAATAACTTTTCCCCACAGCTTCTGTAGTCCACGTTGCCTGTGGCCAACCCAGCAAAAGTCCTTCCAATGTCTCTCACTATTTCCACAGGTGCAATATCCAAGGTGAGTATTTCCCAAAGGTAAAAATATCCATCCTTATATTCCTCATGGAAGTACGTGCAACAACCTCTTGTCCTCCCAGAGCCCAGGGTTGGAGACTGTGTCTCTTCACCCCCCCAAACCTTCAGCTCATCAGCTCCTGATTTGTTTTCAGCTGCACGTGGGAGGATTGGCCATAGGGGGTTGAGTTCCCGACCATACCAGCAGATGGAGCCATAGCTGTCTGGGTTTGCAGCCACCTCCAGGGGGATGCAACGTCCCTCCAGACACACCTCT
>NW_025540697.1:0-3108 GCF_020615455.1 Coregonus clupeaformis | reverse complement strand
CAATCAATCAATCAATTTTATTTTATAGCCTCTTCGACATCAGCTAATATCTCAAGTGCTGTACAGAAACTCCACTAAAACCCCAAAACAGCTAGTGTAATGGACATAGAAGCAAATGCATAGAAAAAACTTCCTAGAAAGGCCACAAAACTCAGTGAAGAAACCCAGAGAGGAACCAGGCTATGAGGGGTGGCTAGTCCTCTTTCTACAGGCTGGTGAAGATTACAACAGAACCATGTCAATATTGCCCAAAATGTTCATAAGTGACAAGCATGGTCAAATAATAATCAGGAATAAAACACAGTTGGCTTTCAGCCGATCATTAAGAGTTGGAAAACAGCAGGTCTGGGACAGGTAGGGGTTCCATAACCGTGAGGCAGAACAGTTGAACTCACCAGCAGCAAGGCCAGGCGGACTGGGGACAGCATGAAGTCACCACGGCCGTAGTCCCAACGTATGGTCCTAGGGCCTGTGTCTCTCAGTTGGCTTTTCATAGCCGATCATTAAGAGTTGAAAACAGCAGGTCTGGGACATAGGGGTTTCAGAATAGAAAAAGAGGTTGAAACTGGAATAGCAGCAAGGCCAGGCGGAGGGGGACAGCAAGGTGTCAGCATGCCCGGTAGTCCTGACGTATGGTCCTAGGGCTCAGGTTCCCAGAGAAAGAGAGAATCCAGGAGAATTAGAGAGAGAGCATACTTAAATTCACACAGACACTGGATAAGACAGGAGAAGTTCTCCAGGTATAACCAACCAACCCCAGCCCCTCCACATAAACTACTGCAGCATAAATACTGAAGGCTGAGACAGGAGCGGTCCGGAGACACTGTGGCCCATCCGAAGAAACTGGACAGGGCCAAACAGGAAGGAATATAACCCACCGCACTCTGCCAAAGCACAGCCCCGCACTCACTAGGAGGGATATCCTCAACCACCAACTTAATAATCCCAAGATAAGGTCAAGAGCAGAGACGCACAGAGGTCTCCACCACAGCACAAACCATGGGGAATGCCAACCCACAGGAAGATCACGCCAGCACCCAACCCACTCAAGTGACGAACCCTCCTAGGGACGGCATGAAAGAGCACCAGCAAGCCAGTGACTCCAGCCCCTGTAACAGGTTATGGGCAGAGAACCCCAGTGAAGAGAGGGAACCGGCCTGGCAGAGACAGCAAGGGCTGTTCGCTGTCTAAGAGCCTCTCAGCCACCTCTGCACTCCTGGGCCAGACGGCACCAACTACAAGACCTACTGAAGACAGGCAGTCTTCTGTGCAAAGACTAAAGGCTGGGAGACCAGCCCGCGCTCACACAGAAATACACTGTTCCATAAAAATGGGAGATCTATATATAAAAAGCCCCCCCACTCTCTACAGTTTAGAAGAGCAAGAAATCTCTAGGGACAAATTAGAAGCCTGCGCTCTCAGACCGTATTTTACTTTATTGGTATGTACGGCAGGACCAACTCCGGAAAGATAGGTAGGAGTTGCCCATGTAACGCTTTTATAGGTTGGGTCATAAACCTTGAACTGCCCTGTTCTTATTAGGAAGCCAGTGTAGGAAGCCAGCACTGGAGTGCATTATGATCAAATTTCTGGTTCTAGCCAGATTCTAGCAGCCGTATTTAGCACTAATCAGTTTATTTAGTGGCTGACCTGTGAGCTGAGCAGAGCATTGCAGTAGTCTAACCTAGAAGTAACAAATTTCATTGATTTTTCCCAGACTATTTTTTGGACAGAAAATTTTGATTTTTGTAATGTTACGTAGATGGAAAAAAGCTGTCCTGAACAGTCTTTGATATATATCTGGCTGGCAAAGAGAGATCAGGCTTGGAGAGACTGCCGAGGTTCCATGCCTTATTTGAGACGATCTTCCATAAAACTATCAAGTATTTAATTGTCAGATTTAATAGAAGATTTTATTTGGGGACTTGTGAATAAGATCTTTGTTTTGTCCGAAGTTTGTAAGAGCAGTTTTCAGCCATCCACTTTTATGTTCATAAACATGAATTTGGCCAGGGTAATTTTTGGGTCTTCACTTACAGCCTCATTGAAATGGCAGTTAGCCAATCCAGACACAGTGAAGTAACATTATGTTTTTCTTAATGTCATCCCAGAGGTAAATATATAGGAAATAAATAGTGGTCTGAACAGAACTCTTGAGGAACACCGTAAATGCAGCTGATTTGTCGGAGGACAGACCATTCACAGAGACAAACTGATATCTTTCCACAGGGTAAGATCTAAAACGAGGCTGGTATCTCGTCCGTGCAGACCACTTTGGGTTTCCAGTCTCCAAAAGAATGGTGACTGATGGTGTCAAAGGTGGCATCAAGGTCTAGTAGCACGAGACAGATGCGGCAGAGCCTCGGTCTGACGCCATTAAAAGGTCATTTACCACCTTCACAAGTGCAGTCTTAGTGCTAAAGGGATGGTGGGGTCTAAAACCAGACTGAAGCATTTCGTATACATTGTTTGTCTTCAGAAAGGCAAGGAGGTTGCTGCGCAACAGCTTTTTCTAAAATTTTTGAGAGGAATGAAGACTGAGAGAAAATACAGTTTTTTATATCTTCCGGTCAGGTCTGGTTTTTCAAGAGAGGCTTTATCACTGCCACTTTAGTGAGCTTTGTACTACATCCGGTGTATAGAGAGTCGCTTATTATGTTCAACATAGAGGCCAAGCACAGGAAGCAGCTCTTCTCAGCAGTTTAGTAGTAAGAGATCCAGACAGCTTGAAGGTTTAGAGGCCATGGATGGCTTTCATCATTGTGTCAAGAGATAGTACTAAAAACACTTTAAGGTTCTCCCGATCCCAGGCCCTCGCAGAGCTGTGCAGATCCAGGACAGCTAAGCCCTGGAGGAATACGTAGATTCAAAGAGAAGTCCGTAATTTGTTTTCTAATGGTCACATGATCTTTTCCTCAAAGAAGTTCATGACCTGTTACTGCTGAAGTGAAAGCCATCCTCTCTGGGGAATGCTGCTTTAAAGTTATTTAAACAGTATCAAAAAGAATTTTGGATTGTTCTTATTTTCCTCTTGCTGGAAAGCAGACGACTTGTTGCGGAGGGCCTTCGGGTATGCACTGTACCGTTCCAAGCCAGTCAAGACTCCAG
>NW_025540696.1:0-3112 GCF_020615455.1 Coregonus clupeaformis | reverse complement strand
GAGAGGCTGCCTGGCTTTCCAGCGGGATTGCTCAAGTGGTGCAAGGAGACAAGGTTCAAACAAAACAAGTTTTTTATTATAGGTCTTGAAGTGTTGAAAATATGTAATAATTCTGTTCTCTTGTGGCTCTTTAAGGGTTAACAGTTCAGGAGATTCCTACATCCAAAATCATAATTCTCTCGCTCAGATATCTTTCCCCCAGCCTTACTGTAGTCACATTGCAGCTAGTAGCCAGCAGCAAAAATTTTTGATATCTCCACGTATTTCCACAGTTGCATATATCCCAAAGGTGCAGAGTATTTCCCAAAGTGTAAGTATCTCCAAATCCTTATATTCCTCATAAGAGTGGGCGTGCACCACTCTTGTCTCCGAGAGCCCAGGTTACAGGGCATGTCTGCTAACACCCCCCACGCCTCCCTCAGTATCTCTTCCCTTCCCACAACCTTCAGCTCATCAGCTCCTCATTTGGCTCAGCTGCGTAGGAAGATTGGCCATAGAGGGTGAAGTTCCCGACCATACCAGCAGATGGAGCCATGGCTGTCTGAGTTTGCAGCCACCTCAGTATGTAGCGTCCCTCCAGAGACACAGCCTCGCAAGTGACATCACATCCCCTCCCTGGGACCCCGGCGTGTCTGCGTCGGTAAGCTGAGCGAAGAGAGCATCCGCGGGAAGGCGTCCGCATTCGTGGTGCCGCCAACTCTCTCTTCAACTCCTCCAACTCTAGGATAAAGGACTCAGCCTCCCTGTCTCTCCTTGGAATTTCTTACTGAAACATCAGCCTTAGTTTTGTAGAGTTAAGCTGCCCAGGCAGCTTTCAGTTCCTTCTCTCTCTCTGCCTCCGCATTCTTATCTTGTTCTCCAGCACATACATGTGCTTCTCCTCACCTTCTTCTGGACCTCCTACCTGCACTTGGGGGTCTCCTCACACTCCTCGATGGTCCTAGCCTCTTTCCAGCTCCTCCTGTTGCTTAGGGAAGGCTCTGAGCTTGGAATTTTAGCCTGGAAAATATCTAACTCTTCTGTCTTCATGTCTAACTGTTTGCTTCCTAACAAACCCAGTCCCCTCTCAACAGTCCCCTTCAGACCAGACGTTCTGTCAATTGTCTGTATGTCACACACACCATCCCCCTATCAGAGCCGGGCGGGAGTAATATTTCGGAGGATTGCACCCGGAGCCTTGTGGATGAGTCTTGCCTCTCCGTTTCAGTCACTCCGGGTTATCCCCTCTCCTGAGACTCTCTCCAGAGTGGGTAAAGGCTGGGCAGTCTCGTCCCAGTGGGACAGGGACGGGCAGGAATCAACCACCGTCGTGTGTTTGTTCCCCGTGTGCCTGGTCATTGCTGAAGTTCAGTAATGGGATATTATCTTATTTTATGACACAGGAAACTGAGACTTTTCCCAGTCAGACACGTTGGAGCCCACAAATCTTCGCACCAGGGTACGGCTGCAGGAGTCCAGTAAGGCCTCCACATCATGGTGATTCACAGTTACCGGGCAGGTGGGGGTTCGATCTGGGCCGCCATCTCTCGACTCCCAAAGGCGAGGCAAACGCAGAATTGTGTGGGTGCTGGGCCCTGGAGGACTCCAGTGGGCATAATTCATGTTTAGTTTCCACTGCCAGGAATCCCCATCTCCCCCTAACACTGTCAAGTTTCCCCTCCTGGTGTACTCTTCATGGACCCGCCTGGTTTCTGGTCCTGCAGACTAAATCTGGCATTGGCTGAGTTGGGAGCCATAGGAGCTCCCTTTGGGCCAGGTTCTTCATTTGTGGCTGGGGCCATACTCCTGGGGTGCACCGGGGAGCTCGCATGCTGTGGCCTGTACTTTTCCACAGCTGCATGTCAAGATCAGCCGTGGTCAAGGCCATATTGACTGATGAACAGGTTTGCCTCATAAGGCAGGCGCGTGAGTAACGATCCACCACAACCTGGCCTCCACCGCCGCTGCTGTATTCCTCTCTGGGGATCCAGCCATTTCCTTGCTGATTCGGACAAGTTGTTGCATCTGCGCCCAGGAGGTTAGGTCTGGTTTGGAAGGTCAGCTTGTGTGCTGTAGAGCCCGCCTGAAACTTTGTGAGTCCATTATCTACTGAGGATCTCACTTAGCATCATAGTCAGTAACCTGGTCAGGGCCCAGGTCCCAGGACAGCATTCAGCGATTCCCGGTTTAGAAGGAGGCTAACAGACCAACCATTGTTGCTTGGGCAGGCTTCCCTAGTGGCCGTGGCCTCATTCATGCAGGTATGCCTCAATGTCATCAGTGGCTCCCATCACAGAGTATAAAGTCACTTGCCTTTATTGGGCGGGGTATTTTGACCACCCTCTGTCTCTGCAGCACACCAGTTCCTCTGCCATGAAGGTTGCTCTTTTGCTCCTCCAAGACAGACCCGTTTGCTTGCATCTGGGCACTTTGTTTGGCAACTCCAATATGTCCTCCATTTCCAGTCGGGCAGAGGCCTACGTCAACTGGGTGGTCTTACATCTCTGCATCTGCTTTCTTCTTGGCGTACCGTGTCTCCACCATCAACGTCTGAGGAGGCCTATGCAGCTTTCAATGGGATTGCTCAAGTAGTGCAAGGAGACAAAGGTTCAAACAAAGCAAGGATTTATTATAGGTCTTGAATTAACGAAATTATAACGATTCTGTTCTCTTGTGGCTCTTTAAGGATTAACAGTTCAGGATATCTCTTCCACATCCAAAGTCATAATTCTCATACTCAATCTAGCCTTACATGTAGTCACGTTGCAGCTGGTAGCCAACCCAACAAAGTCATCCCCAAATGTCTCTCACGTATTTCCTATGTGCATATATCAAAGTTGAGTATTTCCCAAAGGTAAGTATCTCAAATCCTTATATTCCTCATGATGGGCCCATTGCAGCACTCTTCTGTCCTCCGAGCCCAGGTTGGAGACTGTGTCTCTTCTCCCCACCTCCCCTCAGTGTCTCTTCCTTTAGGCCCACTGACTCATCAGCTCCTCATTTGTTTCAGCTGCGTAGGAAGATTGTGCATAGAGAGTGGAGGGTTCCCCATTTCATACCAGCAGATGGGCCATGGCTGTCTGGGTTGCAGCCACCTCAGGATTAACGTCCCTCAGGGCCACGCCTCTCGTGA